>NC_142387.1:11447660-11597660 GCF_059441005.1 Hippichthys cyanospilos
AGTAAACTTTCATGCTCAAAATTATCCTAAAATAACTTTTATTGCGCCTATGGACTAATTAATAAGACACAGATCACAGCAAATGTAAAATAAAAATGTACAAATAAAATCACTTAAAATTGAGCTGAGTTACAGCTAATATTGTACATATTCACAAAAAACACATAGATGCCACTTTGGGCTGTCATGTCTGACTGCACGTTAGCGAAATGGCTGAACAACATAACACAGGAAATACTTCGCATGACCTCATACTAAACATGAGTAAACTTTCATGCTCAAAATTATCCTAAAATAACTTTTATTGCGCCTATGGACTAATTAATAAGACACAGATCACAGCAAATGTAAAATAAAAATGTACAAATAAAATAACAAAGTTGCCGCCAACTCACTCGTGCATTCCAACCTCAAGTCACCATCCCTTCTCATTTTTTTTCCCCCCAGAATGGAACACTTGATTTTAATAAGTACTTGTTGTTTCTTACAGTATGTAACGAAACTGCAGAGAGAAAAATGGAGGACAAAATCCCTTGCGTTTTCTTGCATACGGTTGGCAAACGGCCAAGCATTGGTCTGGAATATTCCGAGAGGCGGCTAGGTGTTTACTGTCAAGATGCGTTCCCGTCTGTGAAAAAAACTAATTAGATAAAGTACAAACTGGAATATCTTTACAGACAGTCCACACTTTTGGAAACGGCGGGAGAGAATTAGAAATGACATTTTCACTGGTGAGTCTTTCCTTCTGCTTTCCTGTCTCGGTGACCTAAAATGAATTGCCCACCACAAAAAGGGGAAATACATCATTACAAAATTCAGTTCAAATAAATGGCAGCGGCATCTATCCGCGGGCTATTTTCTCTGCCTGCCGCACTCCTCATACAACTGTGACTAACTCATTGAGACAAGACGTCTCCTGTCATGCATATTCACTGAGCATCAATCTCAATCCCTTCACTCTGATGCTGTCTCTCCCTCAGCACACTAAAATAGGGCTTTGTCAATACCAATGAGAAAACCTAAAAAAAAAAAAAAAAAAAATCCCCAGGGATGGCTTTATGGGTTAAGCTTTATTCTTCTTTTTGCCCTTTTTCGCTCTTTCATTTCTTCCAGCGTATCCGTTTCATTTCACAACGCGCATGTTTTGCTTCCTTGAAAAAATATACAGTATGTTATACGGCAAAATAAGTATTTAGAAATAGAATTATGAGCATCGAGGGTAATTTTCACGCTGTCATCAAATCACTATAATTGCCAGTAAACTAAGTGTAGTTTGATTTGAATTATTGAACATACAATCAAAGTGCAAAATCAAATGAAAACAATTAAATAAAAACAAATAAATAAGGAATAAAAGCAACTACAGCGGATAGAGCGGTTCAGTGGTTTACATGCTCAAAAGGAGTAGGAAAAACTTGAGTCCTACCCCTCTTTTCTGTCATTCATTATATGATATTCAAACACTAGGTATATACTGTAAAGTAATATATCATACATAAAACAAAACAAATACACCCACTTCTTCATTCACAATTTTCTACAGAATTTTATGCTTAATTCTTGTATTTAAATACGTCTTTTTAAACCTCTATTTGAAAACAGTAAATAATTCATATATTTTTCAGATCTATTCCATAATAATTCCATAAATTAACAGCTTTTAACAGACACACAATTGCCTTTTGTTGGTTCTTATCATAGATTTTTTTTTAAATCACTCGTGCCCCTAAACTGTAACAAACCCTTTCTTATTTCAAAAAAAACCCAAACTGTGGCAGGGTTGATCGTTATACGCTATATAGTTCAGTAAGATCACAGAAAAATATCACGGGAGAAACGCTCGCGCCAATCCAGTGCATCACATTTTAAACAAGTCAAATAAATTGACAAAATCTTCCAACTTTGGAAAAAAAACAAACGCATATATCATTTCCAGTGTATTGGCTTCCTGATGTTGCGTCCGAGTTGGAGCCTCTGGAGGATACCCTCTCCAACGCTCTCATCCTTTGACAAATTATGCAATGATGTAGTCGGTCCCATCAGGGAGTACTTCCACATCTCATGGCCTTTGCCTTTAAACCAGACACGGTCGAACGTCATTGATGAGGACGTCTTCAAACTGGCCCCTCAATGTCTGCCA
Organism: Hippichthys cyanospilos; assembly: GCF_059441005.1. NCBI lineage: Eukaryota > Metazoa > Chordata > Actinopteri > Syngnathiformes > Syngnathidae > Hippichthys > Hippichthys cyanospilos. The sequence goes on from NC_142387.1 coordinate 11,449,801, forward strand.
TTGAACAGGTGGTAAAATTGACTTAGTAGTTGTTTTGGCCACACGTTTTATAGTCATAGGTGCAGTCGGAGCGACCTTCAGTCGAAATTACGAGAAGAAGCTAAATTGCACCTTGTGTGGATTTTTGAAATTAAATTTGTGCTACCAAAGGTATTAGCTTTGAACAATTTCAGCTGAACATTGAAAACATTTCGGTTTAACTTTAGGAGACATTTTAGCTAGTATTTCAAAGTACAGACGCTCTTTGACATATAAACATTCAATTTACGAAAATTCTGGGGTAAGAATAGATTTGCCTGTTAGTGAGATTTTCTACAGGTAGTCCTTGGTTTACGAACAAGTTCTGCCCCCACACTGGCGATGTAACCGGAATTTCTGCATAAGTTTGAATGAACCCTTTAATATCACTAAATACCCTGAAAATGTCTAAAGAACTACTCCAAATACACCTTATATACTTCATACGGGCGAGGGTGAGGGTAAAATACGGGCGAGGGTGAGGGTAAAATACGGATGAGGGTGAGGGTAAAATACGGATGAGGGTGAGGGTAAATTACGTACTCCGTCCTTGATAATGGTCGCCACGGTTGACTGAATGAAGCCCAGGGATGTGACTCAGGCGTCGTGAGGTCGAAACAGCATAGGTCGAGTCCCGCGTAACCCAAGAACTGGCTAGCTTATTTGCTGTGATACCAATGCTAGCATTGCCACCATACAGAAACCTTCCGCAAATTGTTTATTTACAATTGTCGCTTTTTTTTCCGCTGACTTTTGTTTTTGAATTCAGATACTATCGGAATCCCAGAACCTAAGTCATGTGCATGTAGAAGAGCGTCATTTTGGATCTAATATATCTGAAAATGACGTGGATGATACGCCCGGGAATCATTTTAAAAACTGTTGTAAAACAAAATACTTCATTTAAATCCTTCGTATAAATATTTGGTGTTTCTATTTGAACTTCTTATGAATGATCTTTACAAAGAAAGTTTTATTTTATTTTTTTTTTAGTGATGTTGACAAGCTACAAAGTAATTGCTGGGTAGTGCTCAAATCATTGACCAATCATGGACAGATAACTTCACGAGGCGATGTGCCTTGAATTTCTTAGATTATATACAGAATCTCAGCCCGGTCGGTGTATATTTAGAAAATAAAATAAAAAATGCCCTTGGCATTTTTTTTTCACCGTTCAGTAAAGTCAAGCTTGTTGCTCTTGGCTACATCACTCATGGTGATGTGGAACGACACCAGCTGGGGCTTGCAGTTACCAGTCAGTGAATTGCATTTCCCCCTCAAGAAACATTGCTTTCTTCCAGTGTCACTAGACCAGGAATGAGGACACAAGCAGTGACACAAAGATAAGAACAAATAGGAGATAAGTCTCATATATGAAACCAGAATGCAATTTTTTGTGTCAGGAGCGACTGTATATGATGCGGTGTGTCGGACCCAAACCAGAATTGAAGTAATACCTTTTAGAGTCTGTTCAGATGATTGAAAGCAGCCACCTTTTGCACATATAATAGCGTTTCAAATCTTGATATTTTCTTATTCTTCTTCATGATGTGGATGATGCATTATGAACTGGAATTATTTGATGAAAAAAAATGTTGACAGGCTATTTTTTTTTTTTCATAATCCAGATTCTTCAAAGTGAGCAGATAATAGTTTTGAACGTCTCGCCATTTTCTCAGTCAGCTTTATGATGTGGGTGATGCTTTATGAGTGGGAATTGCTTGCTAAACAAAAAAAATATATGTTGGCATTAAGTTTTCTAATTCAAGTAAGCATGATTTTGCATGGATGACATTTTACTATTTTCTCCGGCAGCTTTACGATGTGGATGATGCTTTACGATCGAGAATTATTTGAAGAAACAAAAAATGTTGACAGGCTATTTTTTTATAATCCAAATTCTTCCAAGTGAGCAAACTTTTTTGCAGGTAATAAATCTTTATGATGTGGATGATGCTTTGTGAGCTGAAATTATTAGCCCCCCAAAAAGTCGATGGAATAATTTTTCTAATCCAGATTCTTCAAAGTAAGCACTATTTTGTCCAGATAATAGCTTTGAACTTCTTGTCATTTTCTCAGTCAGCTTTATGATGTGGATGATGCTTTATGAGTGGGAATTGTTTGATTTAAAAAGATTATAAAAAAAGAAAATATATATAATATATATATATATATATATATATATATGTGTTGAGTCATACAACATTTATTCAATATATTTATATTTGATAATTCAGACTCTTCCAAGTGAGCAACATTTTGAACAGATCATTTTCCACATTTTTGTATTTTTTTTCCCCACGAGCTTTATGACGTGTTTAATGGTTTCTGACGTGGAATGACTTTCACTTCACAGCTGTGTATTTTGAAGGTTTGCGTCTCACGTAAACACGTATGTGGCGCTAACACACAAAAGACCATGATAAAGAGAATTTTCAACCATTCGAAGTCGGAGTCACCAAAGTTTTTTAAAGATCTGGAAAAATATGCTGAAATTGTCGTTAATATTTGATAAAAACGTCATCGGGACTGCTGTTTTAAATCAGTGACAATGTTTGCCAATGCCGGGAAAATGTAAATTACCGAATTGCCGCCTGTCTGTTAAACTCATTCTGATTTCCGCCCGCTCTTTCAATTCATTGCGTCATACAATTGCCTTTGATTTCTTTTCATTTCGTTGCATCACATACATCCATTGCATATCTTGTTCAGACTCTTCATCAGTGGTCATCAGATTAAGACAACGGGCACAAGTCAGGCGGAAGAATGTTTCTCATTGCTCAAAAAAAAGTTTTCCCACAACAGCTTATGGGAAGGAACTCCTCAGACTTCGCTAATCAAGTACAGATCGATATACATGTTGAGCCTCTAAGCGAGGAACTATTAATTTTTGATCAGTTATTTAAACTGAATTGCTTGCTCTTTGGAGGGTTTTCTGACATGAACTGCAAGTTTAAGGTCACACCACAGGATCTCAATTGGAATTAAATGTCGACTCTGACTTGGCTACTTGATTTTGTTCCTTTTGAGCCGTTACAAAGCTGGTGGTTTTTTTTGACTCGTTAACCGGCTTGCACGAGCGCTTGAGTTTGAGGGCACAAACTGATGGGTGTTGTCCTTCGGGATTTTCTGGTAAACAGCAGAATTGATTTTTCTGATGATCACAGCAAGTTGTCCTAGTCCTGAGGAAGCAAAGCAACCCCAGACCATCATACCCCCGCCACCATGCTTTAATGTTGGCCTCGTGTTTTTTTTTTTATGAAGTGCTTGTTCCAGTATTGGAGCGATTTCTAGGATTAGCTGCTCATCTCAAGTCATACCACTGTATCTAGTTTAAAATTAAAAATGGACTTTGGCCTGGCCACACCAAAACTTTAATTTTGTTGTTTTTCAGCCATTCTAGGGTAGCTGTGTTTGGGTTCATTTCCCTGCTGCATAATCCAAGAGTTCTTGAGTTTGAGGACACAAACAGATGTCAATGTGTTCTTTGGATCTTTTGGTTAACAATAGAATTATTTTGTCTGATGATTGTAACGGTCCTGAGGAAGCAAAACGGCGCCAGACCATTATACTGCCACCACCATGCTTTTACTGTTGGCATTATGTTCTTTCTTTCAAGTGCTTTGCTATTTTTACACCAGATGTAATGGGCTGCACGCCTTGGAAAAAGTTTGATTTCTGAGTCATCAGTCGACACAATGTTTCTCCAAAAGTGTTGAGGATCATTGAGTTGCTTTTCGCAAATGTGAGACGGTCCTTTGTGTTCTTTTCTGATTGCAGTGATTTTCGCCTGCGTGATTTTCTTATAGTGCTCAATTTTTCACTCATCAGGCAACAGACTCCCTCAGTTTTCTTTAGCTGCTTATCCTCACTAGGGTCGTTGACGTGCAGGTGCCCATCCTGGGTGTCTATGGGCTGTAGGCAGGGGACACCCTGAACTGGTTGCCAACCAATCACAGGGCACACAGGCATATCCTTAGGTTATTTCTCTGTATAATATCGACAATGGTCAAGTAAAGCGGAAGAATGTTTCTCGTTGCAAAAAAAAACGTTTTCCAATTCTTGACAGCTTATATTTTAAAAGTTCATGATTTGAAAACTTGAAAGACTGTTAGCATTTTCTTATGATTTGTTGGTTTAACAATGAAATGTTACTGAAATCTACTTGACTAGGATGTCTTCAATAATCAATCTGTTGATTATTTTTCAATGATTGGATGTATCAGATTTGCATTCCTTTATTCAATTTTGGGCTTTATTTTGTTCCTTAGTGTGTCAGAATGTAAGTACAAACATTGATCGTTGCTTTTGAAAGTTATGGATTACGACATAAAACAAAGAATATTTACTAACGAGTCAAAATTTTGAGCATTTCGACTATATGAAATGAAAACAGCCTTGTAAACTATTAAAAATGACCAAAAACAGTCATAAATTTGATCATCGATGAGTTGTCGATTAATCATTACACAACTACTCAAAACAGTTTTACTTTTTATTTTTTTCCAAGTTTGACATATTTTGTAGGGATACATTTGCTGCGCATCTTGGTAAAACAAATAAATAAATAAATGAATACATAAATGAGATTTCGATATATTGTAACATATATATATATATATATATATATATATATATATATATATATATATATACACCATAAAATGCTAGCTAATAGCTAGGTGCCTAAATTAGCTAATTTGCTAGGACAAATTGGGCACACTAGTCAACATAAATAGATCTCATATTTCTATATATATATATATTAGTGGATCTGTGACTGAAAGTGAAGTGCATTGCAAATAAGTCTGTAAATACCGACGTCAGGAAAATTCCTTCAAACCTTTTGAATTTGGAACACAAACCCTCACCTTGCGTTTTGAAACCAGACAGCGCAGCCTTGAGGGAATATTCCCTTTTCACCTGATTAGCCAGTCTGTGGTCTTCTCACAAATAGATTCAATTGAACATTCTTGTAAATTAAAGCCATATTTGCTTTGTGGAGTAACAGCTGGTTATGCTCAACAATGATAATGCAATAAGTAAGCCCCATGAAAGCCTTTGGGAAACAATCAGCTCAAGGAAATTCAGTTTGAAGCGTCAAACGTGGACATAGAGGTTATTAAAAACACTTCAGCTTATAAAATGGTTTAACAATTGCCGGGTTGTCAAAGAACATTTGGTGACTCGAATGACCTCGCATTCACCTATTATTTCCTGGCACCGTTCTCTCTTTCTCTTCATTCGGCGAACGAGAGCTTTGCAGAAGTTAAGTATCTATTTTTTTGCGTGTGCTTCAGCGCCGAGGTAAAGCTTTCGATCCCATCGGACCGCGAATCTCATTTAAACTTCATCGGTACATTCACAGCATCAGTTATTACTCCAGCAGCTAATATGCTAAACTGAAAACATGTCTTGGTGTCACACACACCGAAATCAAATTGCATATTTCACTTTATATGCAATCTGCGACATCTCAAACGTCTCTTTCATACAGACGCCGACTGCCTGACAGCTGCTAATACATTTGCATAAACAGATCTTGTTTATGGATAATACCTTGAGAATGTTTTTTTTTTTTCCCCCCATAAAAAGCCATCAAGTTGGAAATGATGGTATTGCTATCAGCTGGCTAAACTGGAATGCCATTTATTCTCTATAAGAAAAAAGGATGAAAGAAAAAAACAAGGTGTTCTTAAAGCATTTTACAGTAACAAGCATGAAGTAGTCACAAGAATCTGTCAGCGAGCAAAATTACTAGGGATGTTCACAAGAACTTTTTTCAGACCAATACTAGTATTGATTCTTTGCCCAGATATTGTTTTTTATCATCTTAGTTATGATTACCGAAACCAAGTAATAACAATGCTTGTAATTCCTCAGATTTCACGAAAAAATCTCTATATCTATCGAGCATTAACAGGCTGTTAGATCTATCTATCTATCTATCTATCTATCTATCTATCTATCTATCTATCTATCTATCTATCTATCTATCTATCTATCTATCTATCTATCTATCTATCTATATACACACACACACCCTATTTTCCACTCTATAAGGCGCACCCTCAATTAGTGACATTTAAAAACTTTTTCCATATATAAGGCGCACCAGATTATAAGACGCACCCTCAATTGATGATGAAGTTTAAAACTTTTTTCATATATAAGGCGCACCGGATTATAAGGCTCACCCTCAATTCATGACATATTCTAAAACTTTTTCCCACATATAAGGCACACCGGGTCATAAGGCGCACCCTCAATTAATGAAATATTTTCAAACTTTTTCAATCACAATATAGTACTACTAAAAGTAATAACAATAATAACTCAAATAATAACTCTAAACTCTCAATAGCATAATAACTCAATGCCAATATGACCAACCTTGTTCAACTGTAAACACACAAAAGAAAGAGGTAAAGCTTACTTTATCAGTTCGTTCCCCATCTACCAATCCCAATCTCAATATCGATCCATATATAAGGCGCGCCTGATTATAAGGCGCTCCATTAGCTTTTTAAAAAAAAAAATAAGGCTTTTAGGTGCGCCTTATAGTGCAGAAAATACGGTGAATATGTATATATATAGCTATATGTATATATAAAGCTACATTGTTTTATAATGACAAAGCTTTTGTAGTGACAAAGCTGTGCTGCCATGCAGCTTTTATGGTATTACGCAGTCCAACAAAACATTGCTTAAGTTGGTACATGAAGTAGCTTTTCAACCTTCAAAATGCAGAAAGGGAAATCACATTAGATTACAATGAGTGACATTTAACTTAATACCATCTCCCCCCAAGTAAAAAAGTGGCTTCTTGTTGTTGTTGACATTTTTACACCAGGAGGTCAATGCCCAAAGCTGGTATTCAAATTGTTGACCAATTAGTTTTGGGAATTACTCTTGTCAGCACCACTTGGGGGTTCTGTGTAAAAAATAATCCTTCAAATATCGCCAGCTCTCATCAATGCCTAGTGAGCATTTAATCATAAGCATGTGTCCAATTTACTCCGAGCGCAAAGCAATTATAAATGCCTGCAGGCGAACGGTAACAGGTAGTGACGGCTGTTAATGGATTATTTTTATCCAAAATGGATGGACCCCCTGCCTCAATAGAAATTGTGTTTTTCTGTATATTTCCAGCTTCGACTCCCATTGGCAATCTGTTCCACATTAAATACCATGTGTCCTATGGAATCTTAGATTTCCATCCATTTTTAGTCGCCAAAAAAAAAAAAAGAAATCTCCACCTTCCTTTCATTCCATTTTTGAACTGAAGTTTATCTCAATTTTGCAATGTAATCACTTATCTGTATCCAAATAAGAAATCAAAGCATTTTAATCCTCTACCCACAAATTGATTAAACTCAAAATTCCGACAAACCACACTGCACTCTTTTGAGTTGTTGTTTTTTTTTTTAATCTTCCCGGTTCATCTTCGTCACTCTAAACTGTTGAGCCCATTGATTAGCATGATTAAGTCTCATCAAATAAAAACAACATGATTCACCCCCACCTGAGTGGGAAGAGACTCATCAGACTTCGCTAATCAAGTACGGGTCGGTGTACTTGTTTAGCCTCTAAGCGGGGAACTGTTCATTTTTAATCAGTCATTTAAACTTAATTTCTTGCTCTTTGTTTTTTTGCTGCGCTAAAGTCACGGAGAGGTCATGCTGACTTCGTCTATCAAATAAATTTTCTATTGAAGTATGACTTACCTTTTTAACTTTTTGGAACGGTGCTGTGAAAACGTATTTCCGCCCTTCCTGATTTCCGTTTTTTTTGGCATATTTATGACTCACAAAGGTTTATTTTCTTCAAACCAATATTAAAATTAAACTGAGTCCACCCAATGGAATGGAAAATGCAGTTTTCAAAGGAAAAAACGGAGAAAAATACAAACCGCTCGAGCATGTTTTCGAGAATGAACCACTCGTTTAAGGTCAAGCTACAGCATCTCAATCGGAATTAAATGCGGGCTTTGGCGTGGCCGCTCCAAAACCATGTTCTTCCTGAGCCATTCTCAAGTAGGTTTTGCTTCGTTTTCCTGCTCATGATCCAAGTGATGATCACAAAAAGTTGTCCCGGTCCTGCGGAAGCAAAGCAGCCCCAGACCATCGCCCTCCTACCACCATGCTTTTCTGTTGGCGTCATGTTCTTTTTATAAAGTTCTTTGCCGTTTTTACATGAGATATACTGGGCTGCACACCTTAGATAAAGTGACATTTTTGACTCATCAGTTGAATTCTTCTGCAAAAGTCTTGAGGATCATCAAGTCGCTTTTTGCAAATCTCTCTTGTGTTCTGACGTCAGCGTTTCTTTGGATGTTTTTCTACGGTTCTTGTGTGACCTCCTGGATAAGTCGTTGTTGCACTTTTGGAGTAATCTCCGTCGATCGACCACTCCAGGGAAGGTTTGCCATTTTTCTGACTTTTCTCTGTTTGTGGATAATGGCTGTGACAGTGGATTGGTGGAGCCCCACAGCCTTTAAAATGGCGGTGTAACTTTTTCCAACTTTTTATCACAAATGACCTGGATTTGTATTTTATACTTAAAATAAAAACATTAAAGCACGGTAGTGGCAGCATGGTGGCAGTATGGGGTAAGGGTTAGGGTTAGGGTTGGGGTGTGTTCACATGGGGTCAGATTTTCAGGAAAAATACAAACATTTTTCCTACTTTAATTTCGAAACTACATCTTGCATCTTCGGGTTGTTTCTTTGTGTTGGAATTAAATTGGTTAGATATAATGAAACCTTTGCAAGTGATAAATGTGCAAAAACACAGAAATCAGAAAGGGGCAAATATATTTCACAGTACTGTATGTTTTTTAAAAATGTTTCGGATCCCTAGTCAACAGTGTCTGCCTGGAATAATGGCTTTCTTTGAAAACACAAGGTTGCCATGTTTGGTCCTCTTTGGTTTGGAACATCAAGTACTGCAGTAAGATAAAATGACGTGTATCCACAAAGCTTGTTTGTTATCAAACAATCGCAATGATATTTACTTTGAAACTTGCATCAAAGGATACAAGGGTCATTTAGCCAAACACCGACGTGAACAATATACATTAAAGCACGGCACAAACGGGCCGCTGAACGCTGAATCAGAATTTTCTAATGCAAATGTGTCATAAAAAATTGCCGTTTTGTGTAATCAGCATGATTTTACCTCATTACTTATTTTTACGTATCTTCCCGGAAGAAAGACATTAAATCCCAGGTATTTTATAGTTAGTTATTTAGTTCGTTTTTTTTATATGTTGGGCAGAAGGAGAATCGGAAAACCGCAGGCACTGATTGAGTTAAGAATTTAGTAACTGATTAATTAATCACTAAAGTAACCAATTACTTTATGTAAAAGGTCCTAAAGTAATCGATTTATAGGTAATAAATACCAAAGTAATCTATTATTTTAGATACTCAAATACTGATCAGTTGGTAAGTAATCAATCACTTTGAACTCGAAGGATGTTTAGACACGGGGAGAAATAATAGTTTGTCAGCTTAGCTTAGCGCTAGCTAGCAGGACATGAGCGACAATGATGGATTTAAAAGTTTCCTAAAAGACATTGTACAGCGTGAACTCATGGAGGTTTAAGTAAATCATTAAAAAATTTAAATTTGAAAAATTTGAAAAATTTGAAATCATTTCCTGAGGTTGATGTCGCTATGTTAGTAGGTTGGCCTATTAAGTTTCCAAAAATGATCATGATGGTTATCGTGCTCCTGCAGAGCTTCCTGGTGAGCTCATCATTTGAATCAGGTGCAGCGGATGAGGGTTCCCCTGAAAAAATACTGGATAGGTGCCCTCCAGGACCAAAAGTTGACAGTGATTTGCTTTGATTTGGCGTGTGAAAATTTTATGCGGCAATGTCGCAAGTCTTTGTCTTTGGGACGTTATGTTACACGTACACAATCAGATGATCGTTTGACCTTGCTCAAGGGTAACTCAAAAGAAATCAGGATGCGGACGAACCTCTGTGCGATATTTGGTCCAATCTTTTGATCTTTACATTAAAGGCATTTCACATCAAAAAGAAATCATCGGAAGGAGACACTAGGGAGCTGAAATTTCAATGACGGCATGTCAAACTTCAAAACGGCACAACCGCTTAGTTATCACGTTCCGTCCTTTGGCGAAAATACTGCCAGAAAGATATGGAAGACAATGACCAAAAATGGTCAGTACTGCAAAAGGTTAAGTGGTTTTCATTTGTCCAATAGCTGCCAAGGAAGAATGGTGTCTCCTTGTCTCCTGACATGATGATTCCTCAGTAAAGAGGCTTTACACCTTTTCTGCTGGCTATGATAGTGAGAATGATTGCATGCGCAAGAATATGCGCTTATACTGTACAGAGCAGACCGTATGTGTCAGCTTTAGCTTTCGGAAATTGGGTGAAGATGGAAAATGCGGAATCTGCAGATGTGATAGGTTCGGCTCCATGGACGACGAGACAAAAGCTGTCAAAATAATTCTTGGTGACATGACTCCTACTGTATTGTCCTATTTGAGCATTTGTGTCTCGCGCGGTGCTCAATACAACGGGGCACATCTCTCCAATGCATTTTTATGAGCTTTCTGTCATGTCCCTCTGCGGTGGTTCACAAGTAACAAAACAGGTCGGCAGTCTCTCAGGGATGCTGACATTCTCATGCAAAACCTTGGAGGATGAAAAAAAAATCTCAAAAGGGACACTTGAATTATGCAGTCTTTGGGTAACCGCTTTGCTGTACTTTTAAGGTCAAGATTCTTCCGATTGTGTGTGTGAGAGATAACTTCAAAATAAACACCAAATAGTACATATTGTAGATGTCAACGCAATACATAAATGTCAATTCAACGGTCTTAACGAGATTTTCTATGGTGGTTTTCCCTTCGAGCGCCGTTTGCGTTATGATTAGCTTGACGCATCCAAGTCTCCACTTGCTAATGAGGTGAGGATGACATATGGTGCATTCAAATGCACTCCGAGATTTTATACTCATGTGGACCAAGCCATCAATGCATTAAAAAAAATAATGCCTATAATAATAACGCAGTAATAATAATAATCTAACAATAATAATAACAATATTATTAACAAAAATAACAATCCTAATAATTCTTGTTATTATTGTTAATACTATAGTTCAAAGTAATACTCATGAATATTTGAAAAGAGGCGTTACTTCATCTCCGTTGGAAATAATGAAACAAATAAGCCCAAAAAAACCTGCGAATTTTGAGAATTAATGCTCAAAGTCAGACTCACATGCAAACAAAATAATAATAAATATAGTAATAATAATAGCAGTAGTTAATAAAGTCATATTACAATTGCTTGATAAAGACTACTGCTACATGTCACTGGAATAAAACTGCAAAAAAAAAAAAAAAATTAAATTTGCTCCTCAAATTAAGTTGATTTCATATGATAATAATAATAATAATTATTATTATTAATATAATGTCATCCTATTATACCACTGCTTCATGTCCCTGGTTTTAAACTGTAAAAAAAAAAAAAAAACTCCACAAAATTTGACAATTGATCCTCAAATTATTAATTAATAATAATAATAATAATAATAATGTCATGTGACTATTGCTTGATAAAAAAAGAAGAATTTGAAAATTAATCCCTAAATTAAGTCACTTACATGCAAAACAAACAAATAATAATAATAATATTAATAATAATAATAATAAATAATAATGAATAATTTCATATCACCATTCTTTGACAAAGACCTCTGCTGCATATCACTGGGATAAAACTGCAAAAAAATCGAATGAACAATACCATACAAAATTAGATTATCCCTCTTCAATGTGGTAATAGTGAATAATGTCATATTACTATTGTTTGAAAAAAAAAACGCTGCATCATGTCAATGGGATTAAACACATTAGAATATATATATATATATATATATATATATATATAAGATTTGTGTTTTTGACAGACAAGTACGCACCCGCGTCCTCGTCTGACGTGACGCATCACCGGGCTCCTGTTTGGCGTTGATGATCAAACCCACTGGTGTTCTATTTCTACCATGCATTAACCTTTGAAATCATAGCGTGTCCCCAACAACCCCCGTTCGCAAAGCCACTTCAAAGGACCAATGCAAACAACAGTTACCTCTCAGCGTTTGCAACCCATCGGGTCATTTACGTCGCCGATTCAACGTCCGTTATTAATTCTACCTAGCTTGTTGGAAAGAAAAAAAAACAAAAAACGCCGGTATAAAATGTGCGTATATACGTTTTCGTTCAAAGCGTTGACAATCATTCACGCCGTTAACGTACAAGTGTAAAATCCTAAAAGGTTTTAACGGCGCTTGCGAGGCTTAGCGTTTCTCGAATGGATTGGAATTCGAACAAAGAACAACATTTTGCGCCGCTTTTTTGATGAACGACGCTACTCAGACTCTAAATTCGAGCCGAAGTAAAGAAATTCAAAGGTTAAAACATGCTGCCGTATAATCATATTGCTAAGCTATAATTTGGCGAAGCCATTGAAGTTTAAGTTGAGAAAAAGCTTTTTTCTTTCCTTTAATAGTTTCTCGCTGTCAAAAACAAGGACTTCCATTGACCTTTCAAATGGAAAAGACCATCTAAGAACAGCATTAAAAATAATAACTTAGCCGTCATTAATATCCGTATAAACGCCGATAAATGTTTTCTGGAATTATTGCCGCAAATTTCAAATAATGAGCCACTACTTTTTTTCTCCAGTTTTCAACACTGCAGCTTGTAGTCCAGTGTGGCTTATCTTTGTTTTTTGTTTTTTTTTCCCCGCCACTAGAGGGCAGTCTTTAGGTAAACAAAGAGGATCAGGAGAAGACATGATCAAACTGCTTTTTTACTTGCCACCAGAGGGGACTGTCCACTAGGAAACACTTTCAGGCATGTTACTGTTGTGTTTGTGCGGTATTCTAACCATCAGAGTGTGTCAGTGTTATGTTGAAAATGCTTTAGCGCTCTTGGTACTTAACGTGCATGCTCAGTTTGGGTTGAAGGCACGATGTTGCTGTACCCAAGCAGTTTGAAAAAAAAGGTTGTAAATAAAAACAAAAATTGTCAAAAAAACGTAAACGTAAATATCTGATTTTACAACCTTGGGTTTATAGTCCGGTGCAGTTTATACATGACAAAATTCAATAATCTCTTTTTATTGAATCCAAATGAAGCGTCAGCTTTTACTTTGGGGGGGGAATAGAAATCTATAAAAAAAAAAAATTGCAAATTTTTTCTGATATTCCAGACCACACCGAGTACGGGAATTATTTTTTGCAGCTTTGAATAAACGGATGGAAATTAAAACTTAAAAGCGACCCTAAAATCCGATCAATCAGACAATGGACAAAATCATCAACGAATTATCCGATTATTCTAATCACACCGAGTACGTGAATTATTTTTTGCAGCTTTGAATAAACGGATGGAAATTAAAACTTAAAAGCAACCCTAAAATCCGATCAATCAGACAATGGACAAAATCATCAACGAATTAACCGATTATTCGAATTATCGTCACTCTCCGCCCTATTTCATTTTCGATTTGTCAAACTCTTGTTTTGCTACGGCTCGAATAACGTTTACTGTAGCATTAGACATTTCTTTGACGTTTTAAAATTGATACCACTTGCATTCCATTCCGGAAAAATCGAGACGCCGATTGCGTAATAAGTATCATGATGGGAGGTGTTATCCCAGCATACGCTTCTCAAGCATCTTATTGTCTTGCAATTGTTCCTCCAGCCTAGCAATAATTTACTCCGACTGCCGCGCTTGATCCCCCAAACCCTCCCGTCACCCCACAGCTCATTCATTTAAAGCTTTCATCCCAGATAAGACGTGCAGGTGTGCCATATAACGGCGCCGAGTTTAATAAGCGCCAAAAGTGCTTTTTCCAAGAGCCAACAAAAGGAAACGCTTGAATGGAGGATGATGAACTGATAAGCAGGGTTCAATATACGACCGTTTTTTTTTTTTTTTTGTCATGTAGGATTGGGCGTGACGATATCTGACTGTATTTAAGATCTAGTTGCTCAGTGACACCTTGTCTGAATGTTAAGCTTTCTTCCATGCTTGGATCTTTGTTGTTACTTTGTATTTTTGTGTTCATGCTCTTGGTTTGGACTGTGTTTTTTTTGTCTTCTGCATACAACTTCACTCACTGTCATTACTTTGTATTTTTGAACCAGATGGGTTTCACGCCTTGTTGCTTCTGGTCCATTACTCAAGCTCCATGCCCTACTGCGACCGTATTTTTGTGTTACGCATCCCTGCTCAATGTTGTTACTTTGTACTTTTTGTGTTTTGAGCCAGCCCTGCTCTTGGTTGTGAAGCTGTCTTCCATGTCTCACTGCTTTTATCCATGCTCTTCAATGGTACTTTTTTTCTTCTCCATCCAGTGTGGTGCCCTGTTGTTACTTTGTATTTTTAGACAAGCTGTTTTCATGCCCTGCTATTTGCATTCCTGATTTCAGTTGTTACTTTGTATGTTTGTGTTCTGCATCCAGTCTTGCTCTTTTTTTATGACCGTATTTGTGTCTTCTGCATAAAACTTCACTGACTGCGGTCACTTTGTATTTTTCGAACAAGCTGAATTCCATGCCTTGTTTCCTCCAGCCCTTCTCTCAATTATTACTTTGTATTTTTGTGTGCTATATAGGGTCCTGCTTTCCATTGTTACTTTGTGTTTTTGGACAGGCTTATTCGATTCCTGCTCTCTGTTGTGACTGTAGTTTTTTTTGCTACACATCAAGCCCAACGCCCTGTTGTTACTTTGTACTTTTGCCTTTTGAATCAAGCTCTGCTCTTGGTTGTGACTTTGTATTTTTGGGTGAGTTTGTCTTCCATGTCCTTCCGATGCCAGCTCTCAATTGTTACTTTGTGTTATTTGTTCTGCATCCAGCTCATGCTCTCTGTCGTTACTTTGTATTTTTAGACTTGCTGGCTTTTATGTCCTGCTTCTTCTATACCTGCGCTCCATTGTAACTTTATATTTTTGTTTTTCATCTAGCCCTTCTCTCAGTTGTGACTTGCATTTTTTTTTTAATCTGGACCTAGCCCTGCTCTGTTGTTACTTTGTATTTTTGGAGAAGCTATCTCCAGGCAGTGCTACTTCAATCCCTGCTGTCTCTGTTGTTAATTGATTTTTTTTTTGTGTTCTGCATCTAGCACTCTCTGTTTTTACTTTTTGTTTTTGGACAAGCTGTCATCCATGCCATACTGGTTCCAGTCCTCTCTTTTATGTTCTCCATCCAGCTAATGCTCTCTCTTTTCTTTGTATTTTTGGGTATAAAAATTGTTGACTTTTTCATTTTAGTGTCCTGATTGCTTCTGGGTCCAAATTCCGCTTCTCACGTGACAAGAGCTGTCTAAAGATGAAAACAGCATCAAACAAGCCCATCAGCGGAAACCAGTGGAAGATTTAGGCCTGGCCATGTCCACCAGATTGCAATTCTACACTGTCAGGTATGTATTTTTCATGTGAAAGGCAAGACTAAAGAAAGTGACCACCTAAAATTAACAACAACTCGAAAACCTTGTTGTGAAAGCCTGGAAAATCATTTAGAAAATAATGGCGGGGAATGTAATTTCGGTCATATTAACAAAGACTCCATCTGTGCTTCTAGTATGCGTATCTTTCTTTCCCGGTTAGCCTGTCTCTTACTGTTGAATGCCGCTTCATTGACTGCGGCGAGTTTTCCACCATTCTGAGAAATCTCTAACCACAGACTACAAAATAATTCATCTTCGATGCCTGTTTTGGCATTTTTCAAGATCTGAAGTGCAACGCTTTTGCAGAGTGCTTTGAGACAACCAGAGTTAAAGGAAGAACTGTAGTTATTTATTATTTAGCACATCTAATTTCAAAAAGACGTACCGCCCTCTCACATGACTCTCACCATATCCAACACCACACATATATATATATATATATATATATATATATATATATATATATATATATATATACACACACATTTTCAAGGACATTTAGTAAAGTTGTGAGTAATAAATTAAACATGCAGTTTACTTGGCTGACCCGGTGCAAAATCTCTCATGATCAACGAAACTGAAACAAAACTAAAAGTCGTGGATAAGGTCGGAATGTGTTTTATTCTACTTTTTCTGCCACTCCGGTCCTGGTTTTGCAGTAGTAGTGATTGGAAGTATCCTGGTGTCGATTGTTTACAAACAATATGCGATCTTAATGAGATCAGGTCTTTAGGTTCGTGAATACGTGTGCTTGTTTATTTCTACGAGCTCCGCATTTGGGTGGCGTCTCGTCCGGGGTTCAACCTGCCTCTCGCCCAAAGTCACCGGCTCCATCCCAATAATGAGGACAAGCAGTTTACTTCTCCGTCGTTACCGCCTGATGTTGACAGTTGTCGGCCTAGTTAAATAAGTTTTGGCCATACGTGCATGCATGGTGTTTCAATAGATTTTTTTTTAATTAATTTATTTTTTTAAGGGCTCTATAGTGGTGCTAAATCTGATCTGTGCAATAACACTTAGAGTGTAAATGCAGCTTTAAACATGTCCCTGACAAATGAGATTGGAAAAGACTGTCAAAGCGGGGGGGGGGGGGGGTAAGTCTCATTTTTATTGTGGAAGATGGTGTCACCTTGGCAACAGACAGGCACGAGGGCCCTCTGAGGCTGTAGAGAGTAGGAAAAAAAAAAAGTCTTTTTATTGAGAGAATCTGGGTTTCTTACCTTCTGTTGTTTCAAGTGCAGTTTTATTTGGGGCCATCTGTTGGACCAGCAGTATCACATTCAGTGACAATGATTATGGGCAGGCTCGTTAAGGAATCTGGCTTTGTCCAGGAAATGATGTGAAAGTGGGTCTCAGCCTTTAACTCAACCCCCTGTGGGTTTTTTTTTTTTTAACCAAGAACCCCCTAAACTGCAAAGTCATTTTCCATCAGTATCTGATTTATTATACTTTAAAACTACACTTGTAGTGGGATCTCTAAGTGTTTTTGTTTTTAACACTTGTGTAGTATTTTGACCATTTTTGGTGATATGTTTCCACATCATTCTCGCAGTATTTCAGCCAATTGTAGACACTCCCTCATGCCGTGTTGAATTTTGTCACCATCTGGGTGAAATTTCAGCTCCCTACCGTCTTCTGTCAATTATTTCCTTTTGATGTGAAATGCAATTGATGTAAAGATCAAAGGCTTGGACAAAATATTGCAGAACGGTTAAAGGAGTCATTACGTCAGAATTTAACAAGCAGTTGCTCCATGTTCCGATTGATTTGCTCTTAATTTGAAAAGAAAGGTTTCCCGTTCCCTCATTTGAGACCCACTGCTTTGAAAGAAATGCCATTTTTTCTGTACAAGATATATGAGTCACCCATGGTCAGCAAGTGAAACTGTCAAAAAAATTAATACAATTCGTTTCTTATTTCTTTGAAAAATCGAATCGTTGGACGACATGTTTTGACATCCTTTCATATTCATCAGTAATTTGAAAACTTGTCAACCAAAGTGTGTCAATCATGGAGGGGTTTTTTTGCTTCAGTTTTTTTCTTGTTATCAGAACAGCACAGATTCTGTGCAATTATATTCATAGCATATTCTGGAATTATACACACAGAGAATAATAATAATAACAATGTTTATTTGACCAATTTCTGTTGCAGGAAATGCATATAATTAGCAGCCTATGTATGATTTTTTTGTTTGCTATTGGGACATTTTGTTCTATGGTAACTTATTTAAGCAAAGTTGTTTTTTTCCTTTAAAGTTTGTGCAGTTTTATTTTATTTTTTTTTAATACAGTTTTATATAATTTACTGTATCAACAACTCAACATTAAAATCCATAAAATTCTCATCACTTGGGCACATTATGCTCTTCTTCCCAGGCCTGCCAAATATATATATATATATATATATATATATATATATATATATATATATATATATATATATATATATATATATATGAGTCATGCACAATTCAGTGAAACATACTTCCAAGCTATTGAAATATATTATTGATGTTGGCATGCATTTGACGTGGAAACTATTAGAATTGAATATGACTTTAAGTGCTGTAGGCCAGTGGTTCTCATTTCGTTGATGTAACTGTAATGAAGTACATTTTTTCAGCCAAGTACTCCCCCGTTGGAAAAATGTATCGTTCGAATAAAAACTTCACAAGATATATAAGAGATATAATTTTAGAAAGGCGTCAATATAATGTTTAAGGAGTCAGATCAGCGTTTATTAACATATGTTACTTGGAAAATTAAACAAATAAATAGGTCTATCATTTTCTATCGGAAATCTTTACATTAAAGACACTTCACATCAAAAGGAAATCATTGAAAGAAGACACTAGGGAGCTGAAATTTCACCCAGAGAGTAATAGCATATCAAACTTCATCATTGTACAGCCACTACCGATACCTTGGCTAAAATACAATGATGTTGAAGAAAATGACCTAAAAATGGTCAAAATACTATAAAAAAAAAGGTCAATATGCCAAATATTGACACCAAAAATTTAAAATCTAATCGCCTATTCCTAATTCTTAATATATTGTATTTGTGGGTACTGCTGACTAGTTGTAATTTAAAATAAACAAAATGAGCTGGAGCTTAGTTGTACTTGTTCCAATTACTTTGCTCTTAGTTTGAAAGGAAAAAAATACTCATATGGCCAACATCCAACATTTATACACATATGCACATTTGGACCTGTGCAAGAGGTTTTTATTTTATTTTTTTTAAGTTGCATTACAAACAGCATTAAAAACATGAAAATAGATTTTCTGATACATGCAGAAACCTTGTAAGAACCTCATTTTCCCCCTGCAGTACCTTCACGTTTCCCCATTGAGAACCAATGCTTTAGGCCAGTGCTTCTCAATTATGTTTTATCAAGAAAGAGTTAACATCAAGAAAAGAAATAAGCAACTTCAATCAACTTTCAACATTAGTTAAATACGTTTTTATACTGGTTACAGGTTAGTCCAAAACTGACAAAAGTGCACCAAAATGCCTGAATTTCAACATTTTACGGTTTACTTATAGTTCATTTCATTTCCAAAAGTAGTTGGACTTTGACGTTTTTTTGTCATTTTTCTTCAACTCCAACACTTGAAACCCAAAACAAACAAACCTTTACAAACCTGACAATGTCACCTGATTAGCTCAAAAAGAGTCCGTGCAGCTCAGATTTGACATCTGCTTTGTTACCCCGCTTGATTTGACGGTCTCAAAACACAAAAGAAGTTGATCTAATAATTTTTGCATTGTATTACACGTGCGCAGCTGTGCGTCTTTTAATGTCTTGAGTGATGCATATTCATCCGCGCTCCGCATTTTCTCACAGCTAAAAGGAGAAAAGGAAGACGGAGAGACAGAATTGGGTCAGTAAGAGGCAGATCTCCCCAAAGCGCCAGTCAGAGCGCGCGGGATTTTCCGAGGAGGGACTGCAGGCAAATACGCCGTCACCGGCTTGACCTTCCCAATTTTGGCAAGAGGGGTTTGTAAATATTGCAGCCGCAAACAGACACAAACGCAAATATTAACACATTCACTGCCGGTGACGGATATAGACGACAGCGATGCATTTTTACTGGGTCATTAGATACCATTGACGGTTATAGACATCAACAATTCATTTTAAATAGCTTTTAAACAGACACAAACGCAAATATTAACACATTCACTGCCGGTGACGGATATAGACGTCAGCGATGCATTTTTACTGGGTCACTAACTACCATTGATGGTTATAGACATCAACAATTCATTTTAAATAGCTTTTAAACAGACATAGACGCAAATATTAACTCATTCACTGCTGTTGACGGATATAGACGTTGGCGATGCATTTTTACTGGGTCACTAACTCCCATTAATGGTTATAGACATCAACAATTCATTTTACATAGCTTTTAAACAGACACAAACGCAAATATTAACTCATTCACTACCGTTGACGGATATAGACGTCAGCGATGCATTTTTACTGGGTCACTAACTCCCATTGATGGTTATAGACATCAACAATTCATTTTAAATAGCTTTTAAACAGACACAAACGCAAATATTAACACATTCACTGCCGTTGACGGATATAGACGTCGGCGATGCATTTTTACTGGGTCACTAACTACCATTGATGGTTATAGACATCAAAAATTCATTTTAAATAGCAACACATTTTAGGCGAAGATCAAATATACCAAATATGTAAATGAGTGTTTTAACCCGTGTGCATTTCATATTAAAGGGAAAGCATTGAAAGAAGGGACTAGGGAGCTGAAATTTCACCCAGATCGGACATGCTATATATGTATATGTAAATGTAACAATAAAACAACACATTTTAGGCCAAGATCAAATATAACAAATATACCAAATATGTAAATGAGTGTTTTAACCCGTGTGCATTTCATATCAACGGGAAAGCATTGAAAGAAAGGACTAGGGAGCTGAAATTTCACCCAAGTTATGAGAACATTTCAAAATTCAACATGGCAGGACACTTAGTTGTCACACTACAATGAATGCACCGTGGCAGAAAATGACCCAAAACATTTCAAAATTTTGCACAAAGAGTTTTAAAAGCGGAACTCAAGGACATTTTCTTATTCCGATTGTTTACTCATCTAAATTTGTAAAGAAAAATTTTGCCTTGATTTGCCGATTAAAACTCATTCAATACCAAATATATATTCGAAGCACTTTCATTTTCAATTTTGAATCAATCAAGATTCGAGGTTTATTGTCATATGCGTAGAAACACCACACAATTAAATTGCCCAAGCAGACTACATTCCATAATAGAGCAAATAATAAGGTAGGCAATAAAACAAAAACCATAATAGAGAATAAGGGCAGGAATAATGAACCACTAATAAATAAATAAACTTCCATCAATCATTTACTCAGAACCTTTCATAATGAAGTTTTATTTGGTAGTATTTCACATCACAAGATCGTTTTGTTTCATCCTCATTCTGAAACGGAATTAATTCAGGTTTTTAATCAGATTCAAGTCTGGGCTTTCTGGCTGGGCAACTGAAGGACATTCAGAAAGGTGTCCTGAAGTTCTTTGGTATCTTGGCTGGGTGCTTACAGGGTCTTTTTTGCGTCACTAAAAAATGACCTACCCCTAAATCTCATCTCACCAGCGTCGGCTATACACGTCAAAGATCCATTTTTTTTTTTTTCCTGGGCCGGCAGTGATGAATTAAATGAATAATGAAGAAGATAAGAAGAAGATCTCGAAATAGTTTCCAACTCTCCAACCAGGATATCTCTGTTTACTGCTACCTTCATCGTTCTCCGGCCTCTGAAAAACATGAGCACAGCACGATGCGGCCTCCATCACACTACTATCCAGTGATGGCCTTAGCCAAGTGATGAGTGGTGCTTTGTTGTCTCCAAACATGATGTGGAGCATTCTCATCAGAGCAGATAATTTAGTCCGTCACGGTCCGAGAGTCCTTGGAACGTGAGGGTGCAATGTGCCTTTTACCAAGAATTGCCTTCTGCCTGGCTGCTTGATGTTTTCGGCCTGATTGCTGGATTGTTGAAGAGAAGGCTGTCCCGGTCATTTGTGTCCACCGTAGTGGACATTTTGTCAGAGGTGGACCTTTTACAATTTTTCCGTCGTTCCATCATTTACAGTCCAGTCGGAATGTGGACTGTCGTCGTCTGTTGCCGTGTTTGGAATTTTGAGGGGGATTTTAAAACTTCTATCTTGCATTTTCTGGCTAAGAGTCATTGTTTGAAAAGAGACATTTGACCACACGTGTAAAAATCAAGGTTAATTGTCAATTAATTAATTGAGGGTGCGCCTTATAATCCGGTGCGCCTTATAGTGCGGGAAATACGGTATTTACTCTTTGCGTCATGTTTCTCTCTATCAGTCTGGCTTCTTTGCATTTTTTTAAAAAGATGATGGTGCGCCTTATAATCAGGTGCGCCTTATATATGGATGAATATTGAGCTTGTGATTCGTAGATGGGGAATGAACTGATAAAGGAAGCTTTACCTGTTTCTTTTGCGTGTTTACAGTCGAACAAAGTTGCTCATATTGACAATGAGTTATTATGCTATTGACAGTTTAGAGTTATTGATATTACTTTGAATATTACTATATTGTGATTGAAAAAGTTTGAAAATATGTCATTAATTGAGGCTGCGCCTTATAATCCGGTGCGCCTTATATATGGAAAAAGTTTGAAAAGATGTCATTAATTGAGGGTGTGCCTTATAGTGCGGAAAATACGGTAATATATGATTAACATATTACAAAAGGCCAGAATGCCCTCTACAGAGGACAATAGGATTCAGTTGAACAAGTCAAAAGATATAGCGCAAAAACTAATGTCTGCTACTGCGGACATAAATCAATAGGCCTGATCTGAAGACGCTCCACAACATGGCTTTTCCTTATATTAGCGATAATGCATTCTTCTCAGAAATAATACAGGTCCCAATCTTTTCGGAATGTCAGACGCCGGCACGTGATTTCTTCATCCGCGCACCTTAAGACTTGCCTTGCTCAGTCACACGTGGCCAGATATCTAATTTCACAATACAAGTAACAGTAGAGAAAATTCAATTTGTTTTTGTTTCCCTGCCATTTAAGGCAATTTCCATAAAATGAGAGTGGCTGACGTCCAAAATCGATAGATCTTCCCAAACCCGCAAGCCTAATGGGCTAGATAGCTAAGACCACAAGTTAATTGTTCAGCATTGTCCTTGAAATCTTGCTGTCTTCCACTATGTCTGTCTGCCACTTATTTACAATGGGCTCTTTACTGCTTTGTCCACAGGATTCGCAAAGAGTTTTGGAATTAGTAGAGGACAGACGCCGCTAAATGTAATGGACGGATCAAGTATTTCTATGTTCGCGTGTGCTTATTTAGCGAAAAATAATTGCGCAGTAACGTGAATAGAAGCGAAGCTTTCTGTTATCGAGTAAGTGTGCCGCAGCTTTATGAAAGACTTATTGAAAATCAGTTTGACACAACCGGGCAGAATATGTTTCATCGCCGTAATTTTTTTTTTTTGGTGGGGAGTCGACCATGAAATAAGCAAAACAAAATAATCATTGACTCTGAAAAAAGCAGTCTATAAAAAACGAGTTTGTAACTAATAGTTGCTACTGTACAAAGTGTGTGTGTGTGTGTGTGTGTATATATATATATATATATATATATATATATATATATATATATATATATATATTGTGAAAATACCTAAAAAAATATGCATATATAAATTTGTGAAAATACCTAAAAAAATATACATAAAAAAAGAGAAAATACCTAATATATATATATATATATATATATATATATATATATATATATATATATGTATGTGGGCAGATAACTGTAATGGCAATATATCGCAATTTTGAAAGTCACATTTATTTGAAGGGACAGTGTGTGTTATTTTTATTCAAAAGGAATAAATTAAATGATTGTAAACTCGAAATGAACATGAAATGACAGAATTGACATTTTACTATTAATGCACATTATAGTTGAATGATTAATTTGAAATAAACTACTATCACTCGATGGGAGTTTAAAATCGTTCATTTTTCAAAATACTGTGCATTTATATTTATTTTTCTAATATTATTGTGCGTGCTAAATGTTTGTTATTGTAACAGATGCCGTACTATATATTTAGTTTAAAAATAAAGTGATGTAATTGAGAAAAATAGCTACTAAAAATAAACCAAAATTGTATAATATATATATATATATATATATATATATATATATATAATGTTTTTTTTTTGTTTGTTTTTTTTTGAAGATATCTGTTATGGTAGAGCTTTTTTCAGTTTCCGCATGACTGTGCCCGCGCACAAAGCAAGGTCCATAAATGCACGGTTGGGTGAGTTTTGTGCGGATGAACTTGAGTGGCCTACATAGCGCAATAAAACCCCAAACACCGACCGGGTCAAGTTCAAACAGAACATGTCAGACACTGCTCTCTCCGGAAAAAAATATGAAAACTGTGAGACGATAAGAAATAAAGTGCCATATATATATATATATATATATTATATATATATATATATATATATATATATATATATATATATATATATATATGGGGATATGAGGCGTACAAGAAAAGTTCTCTTTTCAGTTTTTGTCTGTTCAATAAAAATATATAGTCATTCATTGGTCATGGCAAAATTGGGGAGCTGGGGATATCCCCAACTGACCGGGCGAGAGACAGATTGCAAGTCCATCACATGGCTGAGTGCATGGGGAAAATGAACCAGCTTCAAGGAAGCTATGGGAAATACTGCGCACAAAACAAGTTGTTCAAAATTGTTTTAGGAAGACACTGTTTTTTTAGGTTTGTAATGTTTTTCAATTCATATTCAGTTCATAATGTCTCCGTAGGGTTAATTAATCGAATTTGAATCACGATTTTGGCTGCCATGATGAACTAAGCTGATCCTCGGCGATATTATCATTTGAAAAGCCAGCTACCGCACATGTCAAATCAAGCATTTTGTCATCCTACCATCGGGGGGCAATGTTTCCCACATGTTTGAATGACAAATGCCTATGCTTTACTCACCCTAATATATTTATAACCAGTGTGAAATGGTGTTGAGTTTCTCACCTGATTACAATATATACAGTCATTTAAGACCCATTTTCAAAAATCCGATTGGCAAAACATTTGAAGAAATTCGGTTAGAAATGACCGATAATGACATTTTCGCTGCTAATTAGTTAAAATTTGCTCAAAATAAATAATGTCCTTCGTTCTAAGCAGGATTCATTTTTTTCATTGGTTTGCATTCAGCAAGTAGCTCTGTTGCCCCGTGTACCAAGTATTTGCCATCATTATTTACTTTATTTACATATTTTAGTTTATTGTTTTTATTTGTTAGTATCAAGCCTTGAAGCATTTTTTATATATTGCCTGTTTTTAAAAAAGGGCAATAAATAAACGTTTGACCAAACATGATGATTAATCGTGATTAATAATTGTGATATCAATACTGACCAAAATAGTCACGCTTATTATTTGACCATAATCACGCAGCCCTAATCTGTATCAAAGTTTAAAAAATAAAAAAAAAGGCCTACATTGATTTGCAGAGGAACCGTTCTAACAAAATGTAGCAATAAGTTGCTTCATGCTCCAATTAATTTGCTCTTAATTAGAAAATCAACATGTGCTATTCCTGTCACGACATTAAATCAGATCTTCTGATACCCACAGAAACCCCATTAAAATCTAACGCGCCCTGCACCTTCCTGTACCTCCAGGGGTACTTATATCCCCATTTAACACCTTGACATAATTTTACTTTTGGTTTTGTTTTGATTCGAGTGTTTTCGTTTCAAATCACACCCGCATGCCGTTATAGTGAAAACACAACTGATTGCAGGATAGACTTGAGGGAAAACATTCTTGGTCGTTAACATTAATTAGCCACTGCATGCCTGATTGAATTTCAAGTCCCACATACATTACGTATGCTAATTACTGTATATACACTGAGCAACATAACGTGTTAGATGAGTGATAAGCTGCAAGCCAATTATTATTGTTTTTTGAGACTTATACGATTGCATCTATCACGAGGATTGAATCGTCAATGTTATCAAATGGTCAGCCAGCGTCGTGTAGGCGGAACAGGAATTATCCACAGTGTTGGCAGATGCTCTCATCATTGATGCGCCAACTCCGAGTGTGACAGAAATAACCCTATTTGAAATAAAGTTGCCGTTCCCCGGCATGCGATATGCCTTTTCCCCCACGTTCTAACTTTTTATTCACTATTTTCATTGATACACACAATAGAAAGCCTTTTTTTTTAAATTTTCCGATCAAATCGACATTCATCTCATGAAACGTACAGAATTCCAATCAATAAATTGACCCGCCCCTCACGAGATAGCAATCTGAAAAGCCGCCGCCATCCGAAACGTGCTTCATTGATTTTGAAGCGCATCCAAGCCGCGCTTCGTCAACGCCGAAAAGATCAACGGATAGAGTTGCCTCATTTCGCTGCTCTTAGCTTAGCGATTGTGTCGCTATTTGCAATAATGCCCAATCCAATACGGCTACAGTGATAGATGAGAAGATTAGTGGAGATTTCCAGTGGAGAGTGGATGGGGGATTGCGGATTTAATAGTCTCAGTCAAGGGACCTCCTGTTTTACTAATCTGTGCTGAACAGCTAATATGTATCATGTGAAAAAGTGTCTGGTGCAGAATCTGACCGATCTTTACCCTAATCGGTGTAATTGAATGGCTAAAGTTAACTTGAGCGATAGGGTAAAATTTACAGTTCAAAATCACAAGTACCGTAATTCCCTAAATATAGGATGCAGCTATGTATAGGACGCGCCCTTAATTTAGGCTCAAATTCTCGTATTTTCGATGTTACCTTTCATCGAACGTACCAACGGTTAAACTATAGCAAAAAAGAATGAATCTCATCTTCGTAAATTCTTCATATTTTCTTGTGTTCATATCCGTCGTTTATATACTTGTTACGGGTTGAGGTAAGTGTGTTTCAGATGTCCCACGTCTTGCCAGTACGCTCAAAGCAAAAATACTCAAAGTTTTGCACCATTCATCTTCCAGCAAGTTTATGATTGTTTGTATGTGCCAAAAAAACACAAATAATAAACGAGTAAAATGTAATACATTTCCGTGTTCTCAAGCCAGTGCACACAGTTTCATACCCTGCTACATTTAATTCCTGTGTATGAACATGGATGGACTCAGTCGTTGGTTCGGTCTGCTCACTTCTTTTATTGCCGTAACAACCTCAGCTAACACGAGCTGCTGTTAGCTGCAGCAGGCACTGGCTGCTAAGAACCAAAAATGTCCAAAATGTCCGCCCTATAGCTCGACCCGTGACGATAATTATTGTAAGTAAGAATATGGCCGATATAAAAAATGCACATCCGTGTGTCAAAAATTGGCTTATTTGACTGATGAATCAATCTTCCTCGAATAGTGTCGAAAAACAAATCAAACTTTTTAAGTTACCTTTTATAGGACACACCCATACTTTCGGCCACCATTTTGTGCAAAAAAGCAATATGAGTTTATCGCATTTGATAAAATTGTACTCATTTGCTGATTTTATTTGTTTTTGCGGTGAAATTTTCCCAAAATTGGAGTTATCCATTGAAACCGTGCCGTATAAATCAGTGTGCTTCGTAATACTTGTTTTCCAGCAGTTCTCTCCGTAGTTTAGTCTGACCTTCATCTCCCGTCTCTCCAGCGAATACCTCCACCTTTCTAGCTTGTCTCCCATTTGCTCTTTTATGGCAGATTAAAATCTCATCCGCAATCGCTCGTAGTCCCCAGAGACTCTTGTCCGACCTCTTCTGCCAATCCGTCCACCAACAAAAAGGGGCTCAAAGCAGATCCTTGATGAACTCCCACCCTCATCTCAAAGTCTGCACACTTCACCAATTTCACAGTTCCCAAGCATTTCTGAGCGTCGTCTGACGTACTTCGCTGCCATTCCACATTTCTTTACGCAGCTCCTTCCTTGGCACCCTATCATAAACTATTTCTAAATCAGCAGAGACACATTGCAGCTCCTTCTGTCCTTCCCTGTTTTTCCCCATTAGCATTCTCAGGGCAACCGTGGCATCTGCGGTGCTCTTCCTAGGCGTTCTTCCTAATTGATGTCTATGCGGGATAGCATTCTCACCTATGGCTACTTTTTATCCATGTCTTTAATCGCCCTAACCTGCTGTGAATCCTTCACAGCGTGATCTCTCTGCATAGCCAATCCGGACACGTCCTGTTCCCTTTCCTTTGTGTCCAATCTCTTGCGGAACTCATCACTCACTTTCCGTATGGCCTTTGCCACCTCCCTCTTAACCTCCTGGGTCTTTTTATTGTAAAGCTATCTTCAGCTCTCTCACAAGTCTATGCCAGCCTCTTTTTCCCCTTGTACGCTATACTGGAAATCCTCACTCCACCACCTAGGCGTCTTATCCCGCCTTTATATGTCCAGAGGATTCGCTCAGCACCCTCTGACCGGCGTCCCGGATCACATTTGCTGCATCAACCCAATATTCCAGCAGGTACTCAACACAAGCCAGAGCTTTTCGCAACTAGGCTAGGCGATTCCTCACAACACCACCAAAGTCCGCACAATACTGCCAGGCTATCGCCTCTAGCTGGCTTTCTTGCTGCATTACTGGAAAGGGCAGGGTGTCCTCTACTGAGCACACTAGTACTTAGAATGTTACCTTCAATGGAAAATAGACATTTTGGGCTTAAAACAAATGTCCATTACAGTGGACACAAATGAAAAGGCGGGGTCTCAGGATGATATACTGTACAGTAAATATGTTTCTTTTTCTGTCACCTCACCCATTTCATTTCTTATTGCAAAATCCACCCTTCCAAGTTCCATTACTGGACACTTGTTTTGTCCCCTTGTTTATTCCAGGAATTATGTCTCCCAAAAAAACCCGTAATAACTAAAATCATTGTATCAGTAAAAAAGTTGAGGTTTTTTTTTCCACTAAAGTATCGTATTTCCCGCACTATAAGGCGCACCTAAAAGCCTTAATTTATTTAAAAAGCTGATGGTGCGCCTTATATAAGTATCAATATTGAGATTGGGATTCGTAGATGGGGAATGAACTGATAAAGTAAGCTTTACCTGTTTCCAGTTTAACAAGGTTGCTCATATTGACATAGAGTTATTATTCTATTGAGAGTTTAGAGTTATTGTTTAAGATATTTTTGTGTTTACTTTGAGTATTACTATATATTGTGATTGAAAAAAATATAAAATATGTCATTAATTGAGGGTGCGCCTTATAATCTGGTGCGCCTTATAGTGCGAAAAATACAGTAATTTTATTTATGTTTTGCATTTGTTATGCTACTGTTTTTGTATTTTGTTGATTATGCTTTTTACTATATTGCTAGTGTCATGTGGAATCCTTGAAAACATCATTTCTCAGAAGACCCCAAAAATATCAAACTTGTTCAGCCATCGTGAAAAAGAATACATTTTTAAGAAAAAAAAAACCCAAAAGGATAGGTATTAACATTTTCTCAAGTTTCATTCTCAACATTCCAAACATTGCACAAGACAGGCAAAAAAAAATGCACAAAAAAAATTGAAACAGCAAAGCCACAGTAATGAACATCAGAGTTATCAACAAGAGAGACTATATACAACACAAGCTGAGTCAAAATCTTTCTGACCGGTGCTTTTGGCTCAAGCACATGGGGTGGTTTACAACCTTTGTGACTCTGGTATTTACCTTTAGGAAGTTTACTTTGTTGACCTTTAGGACAGCTAAATGTTGCTTGCGGCTTGTAGTCCGGAAAATACGGTAATATGCAAGCTTCTGAATCCAACGTTTGTCAATTAATAGACGATCCAACGTTTGACAGAGCTGATAAAAATATTGTCAAATACCAGTTTTGACTTACGTAATTTGATTCCAAATGTTCGGTGCTGAATAACGAACGGTACGACCGACATTTGTGAGCCGCTAACGACATTTGTTTTCGAAACATGCTAGCGCTCCTCCGTTTCTCATCAGGAGTCTCTTAGCTATTTTTTGGGAGGTCTGGGGAATCAATGCTTTGCTGAAGGGCACATTACGAGCGCTCGGGAAGCAAACTGGCATCCCTCCAACAGCCCGTAGGTATCCCCATATATTTAGTCTACAAGTTAATGACCTCGTAGTGGGCCTAAAAGCTGTGACGCTCCCCTAGCCAAGCCCTTAAAGAATGAGCTACTGTCACCCCAAGCTAAAAGCTCTCGCCAAGACTCGCGCGTCCAAATAAAACAAGAACGCAGCCCGTGGCGGAGTAATTAGGTAAATGTACGTTAGGTAAATTGGAACCTCCAAATTGTGGAGAGGTGGCAGCCCGATGATTCCGTCGGTTATTTTGATGAAATACATGGGGTATCACCGGCACCGGTGGACTTGGGGTCCCTCGATGACGCAACGTGGTTTCCGCGAGACTAGTTACGGCAAAACAAAAGTGCGTTCCCAGGGCCGCAAAGTGATTACATGGCAGCTTTGACATTCGAAAAGTCGAGCCATAACTGATTGCTCACCCCCGTTCACCTCCCGTAATGACTCATTTCGGCTAAGGCTATGCTGAGCCCCGGCCCGGGGACCCGGCAATAATCCTCTGCATTAATTAGATGACCCCTGGAGATGTCTGCAACTGCAGTGCGAGGCACAAAGACAAGTCTCTCTGCTTATTGTTTATAGCTGGCTGTAAAGGCTCCAGTGGTGGGAGAGATTAAACAGATCAGGAAGATGAGAGTGCTGGGGATGGTCAGCTAGAGGGCAATCATGACATACTGAAGGGGTAATTATGCCCAAATATTGTTGGGCCTCTTTGCCTTATTTTCCGTTCGATAGGATGATTGATTCAAACTTGGCTAACGTCTTACTCATTGTTTGCTTATTTAGAACCAAGCCGCCTGCCATCGATAACTGACGTTAACAATAGGTTGCATGCGATTGGGAGGGAGGGAGGGAGGGAGAGAGAGAGAGAGAGAGAGAGAGAGACACACACACACACACACACACACATATATATATATATAATAGAGAGAGAGAGAGAGAGAGAGAGAGAGAGCGAGAGAGAGATACACATATATAGATACACACACACAAATATATATATATATATATATATATATATATATATATATATATATATATATAGAGAGAGAGAGAGAGAGAGAGAGAGAGAGAGATACACATATATAGATACACACACACATATATATATATATATATATATATATATATATATATAGAGAGAGAGAGAGAGAGAGAGAGAGAGAGAGAGAGAGAGAGAGAGAGAGAGAGAGAGAGAGAGAGAGCGAGAGAGAGATACACATATATAGATACACACACACAAATATATATATATATATATATATATATATATATATAGAGAGAGAGAGAGAGAGATACACATATATAGATACACACACACATATATATATATATATATATATATATATATATATATATATATATATATATATATATATATATATATATATATATATATATATATATATATATATATATATATATAGAGAGAGAGGGAGAGAGAGATACACATATATAGATACACACACACACACACACACACACATATATATATATATATATATATAGAGAGAGAGAGAGAGATACACATATATAGATACACACACACACACACACACATATATATATATACACATATACAGTGGAATGACATTTGAGATTAATGAAAATTTTATGAACCATCAAAAAAAAAAAAGGTCTGTTTTACTTCCTGTAACAGCTGAACTTTGCAACCAAACGTTGTGGCGAGTCACCGGCACAAAGACAGACAAAAATCTTTGTTTATGTAGTTATTTTCTGATGTTTCTTGACGGCTCATTTAAAAAAAAAAAAAATAAATTACTCAGGCTTTGCCTAACTCATTCAATGCCAAAGACGTATTTTCACATTTTTTAGGAGTCCAGACTTTAAATCCCAGATACTTAAATATTAATTCAATATTTAAGGACTCTTAAAAAAAACTTAAATTCATGCCTTGCATTAATGAGTTAAAAATTGTAGTCTTTGGAAAATGTGATTAATCACGATTAATCGTGAGAAATTTCACGATTAATTGGTAAAACTATGTACTCGCTTGATAACTATATACAATTTTGCTGGAATTCCAAATTACAGAACATTAGCGCCCATTTGCAAACAGAATTTATAATCCTACTAATAAAACAGTGAAGGTTTTGAAGGACTAAGAGAATGTAGCACTTAATAAATTCTAATAATGAGATTGTGCCTTGTTAACAAGGCAAAAAAGCAAACGCACGCTCAAGGTGAAAGCAAAGGTCAGTCAAGATTGAAATTAAAAGTCTTCCTGGCGCGTGCGTCTCCTGTAATTGTTTTGTTTCTGCGTTCAAGTTACTCACTCCATCATGCGACATCCCAAGCGCTTCATTTGGTTCTCATTAGGGATCGCCCGAGTGAAACAGACTCGCAAAGCCGCTGACAAACACAAGCGAACGCGCACACCCGCGCGCGTCGACTTCAACATCCTCATAATTCACTTGTTATCCTCTCCGTATGTAAACTGTCGCGCAAAAAAAAAAAAAAAAGACATTCGACGCGTTAATATGAGGCTTGCGATATTGCAAGGCACTTCCCACGTTTTATGGCGCATCACAACATTTTTCAGCGCGCTCACAATTCATAACCGCCGGGCTAATAAAGATCATTTTATGGCTGCGTTAAGTAGCCGAAATGTTTTATGGATAAACTGCAACGCACAAGGTTGGACGCCGCATAGCGTGAAGTAGCGCTCGGGGTTGGAGTGTAATTCTCGTGAATGCCTTTTAATGTTTAAATGCGGTAATGGATTGCTCTGTTGAATTAAGAGTGCGGTATTTGGAAGCCTGGAGAGATTGCTCCGAGGATCCAAACTTCCATACGGCGGCCATTGATAGATGCCAAAGAGCCATTTTTACAAGCCTGGCAGCGAACGAGTCGATGATTCAAAACGTACTGTAGGTTTGACGGGGGTTTTTCCCAAGTATAAAGCAGACTATGTCGAAGGATTTTATCTCAATAAGAAATACTGTCAAAAGGCTCGCACAGGCCAGGGAATCAATTTAATAAAGAAGTAAAATGACGGAGAGTGTACTCTGCATGTTTCTTTTGATGGATTGTGTTTATGTATGTGATGCTGCCGGTCAATTGTGGGCTTTAATGGATTGGTGGCTATTGTTATTCTTTGACGTATTTCTCTTTGAATCCCGGTTATGAGGCGTACGTAGTTGAGCTACAATATAATGTCTTTAGCTGCCCTTTGTTTGTCTCGCTCCGGAGTTCCTGTCGTCTTACACGGCCTATTTTAGATTTAATACATCAGTTTTTGACCATTCGCAAAGGCTGGTTTGCTTTGAAATTGGAACCGTTCATATCCATCACTTTATTCGGATCGTTCATTCAGTTTGATGGGGATCTATCTATCTATCTATCTATCTATCTATCTATCTATCTATCTATCTATCTATCTATCTATCTATCTATCTATCTATCTATCTATCTATCTATCTATCTGTCTGTCTGTCTGTCTGTCTGTCTGTCTGTCTGTCTGTCTGTCTGTCTGTCTGTCTGTATGTCTAGCTGTCTGTCAAGATCAAGATCGTGCATTAACAGGCTGTCAGATCTATCTATCTATCTATCTATCTATCTATCTATCTATCTATCTATCTATCTATCTATCTATCTATCTATCTATCTATCTATCTATCTATCTATCTATCTATCTATCTATCTATCTATCTATCTATCTATCTATCTATCTAATTATCTATCTATATATCAAGATCGAGCATTAACAGGCTAATAGATCTATCTATCTATCTATCTGTCTATCTGTCTATCTGTCTGTCTGTCTGTCTAGCTGTCTAGCTGTCTATATGTCTATCTGTCTATCTGTCTATCAAGATCAAGATCGAGCATTAACAGGCTGTTAGATCTATCTATCTATCTATCTATCTATCTATCTATCTATCTATATATATATATATATATATATATATATATATATATATAGCGAAATCAGGCAGTTTCTTCTCCCTCTCATTTTTGCTGTCTTTCTGGAAAGGGATTTTTCTATCAGCACTAACCAGACGGTTGATCAATACCCTCTGCTCAGATATGTAATAGGTCTGAGCCTTCTCTTCACGCACATGCCGTGCAATGGTTCTCTCTCTCCTATCTGTGACTCCCATTTCAAATAAGAGCTTTAATGGATACCTATGCCGGGGCTTAAATATTTGCCACTTTCAAATCCTACCAGCGTATATTTACTTAAAGTGTGTTCCTTTGGATGCTGGGAAAATTCGCAATTTTAATGGAGCTTAATAGCCCTTAATAAGCACGTAAGATTCAAGCCTGACACTTTGAGATATGAGGAACGTACATATTGTGTGGGAAAACAAAAGAAAATACGCAATTAGCGTTTCCAAACTTTTGACGGTGGGCGCCGTTGAGGTAAACCGGAGCGAATGCGTGACCTTTGGTGTGGGTGTGACCATGAACGCGCCGCATATTCAAACAGTTCAGCGGTAAAATGTAATGAATTGGCTTTGGAACAGTCACCAAAGCCAAGATGAATGTTGAAAGTCGCAAAGGAGGCAGCACAGACTGGAAGTTGGATGGCGCCGTGGAGGTGAAAGCAAAGAATTCCACTGAGGTGTGCAAATCTTTTAATCACAAAATCTGCCTGGTGAATCAAAACCAACCAAGCACCTCGACATAGACTAAGTTTTCTAAAGATAGATATACACCGGTGGTGTTGCTCGGTTCAGTGAAAAATGAAATCCATCTGATGTTGCCAAGTTCCTCTTCCAGAGGGAAAATACAGTTTCTTATCAGTTGTGCTGTAGATGAGGGCGCTTTCTTGTATAAGCAGTGGGCATTTTGGAGCAAAGGTAGAAGCTACTGAAGTCCCCCTGAGGGCTAGCCAATTCATTTGTGTCCATCTGTCCCGGCGAACACATGAGACGTGATTGAAAAGTCCAGGGTGTCCTCTACTAATGACAACAGGTCTATGTGGTGTGTTCGTGTTGTCTCATCAAAACAAAAAACACATGAGACGCTATTGGAAAAATCAGGATGTCCTCTTAAGACACTAGGACTTAGTGATGTGCTCATTTTGTCTCAGCTAGACAGTAAACACGTGAGACACGGTTGGAAAAGGCCTGCATGTCCTGTACTGAAGGACACTGGGGTGTCTATGTTGTCTCTGCCAGACAGCAAACGCATGGGACACAACTGGAAAGGCCAAAATGGCCGCTCCTATGGACACTAGGGCTTCTGAGTGTTTCCATGTTGTCTCGGCCGGACAGCAAACGCATGGGACACAACTGGAAAGGCCAAAATGGCCGCTCCCATGGACACTAGGGCTTATTAGTGTTTCCATGTTGTCTCGGCTGGACAGCAAACGCATGGGACACAACTGGAAAGGCCAAAATGGCCGCTACTATGGACACTATGGCTCATTAGTGCTTCCATGCTGTCCCATCAAGACAGAAAACGCGTGAGACACGATTGGAAAGGCCTGCATGTCCTGTACTGAAGGACACTGGGTTTCATGGAGTCTCTAGGGCTTATTAGTGTTTCCATGTTGTCTCGGCCAGACAGTAAACACATGAGACACAACTGGAAAGGCCAAGATGGCCGCTACAATGGACACTAGGGCTTATTAATGTTTCCATTTTGTTCTATCAAGATACATGAGCGTAAAAGACAGGATGTCCCCTACTAATGACACCAGGTCTTAGCGGTGTGACCATTTTGTCCCATCAAAACACGAGACATTATCGAAAAAGCCAAGATGCCCACTGCCAAGGACACTCGGATTTTGCTTGGTGTCCATTTTGTCTTAGCAAGACAGAAAACGCATGAAACGCATGATCGGAAAGGCTTGGATATCCTTGCCTAAGGACACTAGTCCTTAGTGGTGAGGCCATTTTGTCTCAGAAAGACACAAACACACAACATGTTTGGAAATGCCAGGATGTCCTTGACTAAGGACACTAGGACTTAGTAGGGTAGCTCCAACGAAACTAAAGATTTACACTAAAAACAAATGAGGACACAAATAAACAGGCTGGGTCTCTGAAGGATTCATAATCAACTCAAAAGTAGTTGTTGGACCACTAGGGGGCGCCACAGTTATTTACCGGCGTTTTTGGCAGGGTTTTTACTTCACAATCGCATACGTCATATATCACTGTAAAAATCAGGTACATACATCCGACCAAGTATATGCATAAGACACCTCAGACCAATCTAATCTAAAAAGCACTTCCATTACATGGATCCTGCCCTTTAGTGTCGATGGCACATGGCCATCAAGATAACAATGATCAATTTAGCCACCTAACTCGATGCGGGCTGGAGATGGCTTATTGATGTCCTCACATGCTGTGGAGCAAGGATGATGCTGCTGACTGCTGGACTTGTAGGTTGAGGCTGGAGCTGTCTGGAATGCTAAGTGGAAGCGTTAACCTTTTCTTTGCCGCGTACGGCAGTATTCAGGAATGATATCTTAGTAACGTACCACGCACTTGCTTATCAGTTTGATGTGTAATTTTTCTTCGTAGTCTGGGGCAGTGGTACTCAAATGTGAATATACAAGTACACTTGGGGGATTATGTGAGATTTTAACAGGGTTTCTGCAGGAATGTAATTGAAAGATGTGATTAAAAATCAATTAAAACATCATTATAGGTTTCTTTTCAAATTAAGAGCAAATTAAATAAAACACCAGGCAACTATCAAGGTTATTGACCTGCTGCAGTCGACTGTCTTTTTACTTGATTTTAAATAGAACACCAAATCATATTTACGGAGTACATATGTGTATCCAAACCAAATATTTGCCCATTTCTGTAATATTTTATAATTTGTACAGATTTTTTTTTTTAATATAAGGCACTTTAAACCCTTTAATTTTCTCAAAAATCATCAGTCTGCCTAATAATTCGATGTACCTTATATATGGATGTTAAACTGAAGTTGAATACAGTTTTAATTATTGACTATACTGCTTCGTTTCCCCTAATGAGCAGTATTCAGGAATGATATCATAGTAACTTACCACGCACTTGGTTATCAGTTTTATGCGTAATTTTTCTTCGTAGTCTGGGGCAGTGGTACTCAAATGTGGATATACAAGTACCCCTGGGGGATTATGTGAGATTTTAACAGGGTTTCTGCAGGAATGTAATTGAAAGATGTGATTAAAATTCAAATAAAACATCATTACATGTTTCTTTTCAAATTAAGAGCAAATTAAATAAAACACCAGGCAACTATCAAGGTTATTGACCTGCTGCAGTCGACTGTCTTCTTACTTGATTTTACAGTAAATAGAACACCAAATCAAATTTACAGAGTACATATGTGTATCCAAAACAAATATTTGCCCATCTCTGTAATATTTTATAATTTGTATAGATTTTTTTTTAATATAAGGCACTTTAAACCCTTTAATTTTCTCAAAAATCATCAGTCTGCCTAATAATTTGATGTACCTTATATATGGATGTTAAACTGAAGTTGAATACAGTTTGAATCACTGACTATACTGCTTTGTTTCCCCTATGCGCCTTATAACCCGGCGCACCTTATAACGGTATGCTTTATGACACAGGTGTCAAACTCCAGTCCTGGAGGGCCGGTATCCTGCGTGTTTTCTGGTTTTCTCTCCGCAACACACCTGATTCAAGTGGTTATGTCGTTAGTAAGCTCTGCAGAAACTTGAAAAATTTCCTAGTCGTTTGAATCAGGTGTGTTAGAGTGAGGAAGTTAGAAAACATGCAGGATACCGGCCCTCCAGGACTGGAGTTTGACACCTGTGCTTTATGAGCTGGTGCACCTTATAACCCTGTGTGCCTTATAACTAGTTTACCTTTTCACCAGCGCACCTTATAACGGTGCCACTTATAAACGGTGCCTTTATAACCCGATACGGTTCATAACCGGTGCACCTGGTAATCCAGTGTTCCTTATTGTACTTCGTAACGTCTGGTTTGCCTTATAAAAGTTTTCCTCTGAACCTGTGCGCCTTAAAACCGGTGCCTCATTATCCGTTGTTCGTTATAATGTTGTGCTTTATGACATGATGCGCCTTATAACCCGGCGTTCCTTATAACCGGTTTACTTTATAATCTTGTTCACCTTATAACCGCTACCTCTCCTAATCTGGTGCCCTTCATAACTGCCATAAAACTCGGTGTATGTTATAATACATTGTGCCCTCTATATGGCAAATCTCCCAAAATTTGCCACTTTGCCTTAGAGTCCGGAATTTACGGTAAGTGTCACCGTTACGGTGAGGATCCCGTGACTCGGTTTGTAAACACCGCAACCAATTGTACGATATGTAGACGAGCTGTTTTTGAAAAGTTTCAAATAAAGTTTTCAAGTAATCATACAAGGAATCTGAAAACTACATTTTAAGTACACTACTATTACGACTTCTCAACCTTTTTTTTCACGGAAAAAAAGACTTAAAGTATCTAATTGAATAAACTTTGGAGCCATACTTTATTCATCAACTTCTGAAAGCAGATTGTGTTGCGTCGTTTTTTTTTTTTCCATTTCTGGCTCGTCTGCTGAAAAAATTGCGCC
The DNA here is from genome assembly GCF_059441005.1 of Hippichthys cyanospilos. Taxonomy (NCBI): domain Eukaryota; kingdom Metazoa; phylum Chordata; class Actinopteri; order Syngnathiformes; family Syngnathidae; genus Hippichthys; species Hippichthys cyanospilos. The sequence continues at coordinate 11,488,036 of NC_142387.1, forward strand.
ACTAATAACAAGGTGGCGGCATGGCTCGGTGGTCGAGTGTTCGTCTCTCAGCCGGTTAGGGTTAGGGTTAAGGTTAGGGTTAGGGTTAGCCTTAACCCTAACCCAATGCTCACCCGTATCGAACATTACAAGTGATATAATACAACATTTTGCCAAGGAGACACTAGCACAATTTAGCTTCATGTTCCAATTAATGTTATCTTAATTTGAAAACAAATGTACTGTTTCTGTTATTATTAAGCAATTAGATTTGCTAATACCTGCAGGAACCCTGTTCAGATCTCATGGAGCCCCTAAGTGCTTACGTACCCTCCATTTGAGAACCGCTGCACGAATCACATCGAAGCGTACGAATAAAGATGATTTTCTACCGTTGCTCCTCGTGAATCTGAGGTTTATTATCTTGATGGATCCCTGAAAGGACCTCAGCAGAGGGGGCGATGTTGTTAAAACACACCCACCGATTCCCGTCTTAGAAAGGGGAACCACCCCCTTCTCATCCACTCGATAATTTCAAGTCAACCAAGACAACTATCTTTAAAACCACAAACGTTTTGTCGGTTCTTTTGACCTTTTAATGTATTTTCAACATCTTGCCACGTTAACTAAAACCGCAGCTCTAACGGGCAGCTTGGATGGCTCGCTCGCACCGCTGACAGTCTTCCATCTGTTTATCTAACCCTGTGATAGATGGGCTGTGGAAATGTCCTCTCCCTTGTGAAGCTGCAATCAGTTGGCCCATCACTACTGATAAGACAACGTGCCAAAAACACAAGCTCACAATGTGGCAGGGCTTCACAACAAACTAGGTTAATGATGCAGGAGGACTGGGGGTCACCCTTTGGACTCGCAGACATTCTGTCTTGTATTTATCCAGCTATCTGAAGAAATTGCTTCTCTAATCCATTACTTTTTCGGGTCTGACGGGCGCTAACGTGACAGCTAATGCATCATAGAAAGGACTGTTATGTTGTGAATTTTTTTGGAGGGTTTAGGCGAGATCAGGGAAGTAGTAAAACAGTGTGCAGGAACATGTGAAAGACAAGGATTTCTTAAAGATATACAAGGGAGTCAACTACAAAATTTTATGCAGTAATTCTCCAAATATGTCACTCATTTTTCCCCCAAAATGAAGGAAAAAAGTACGGGTGCGTCGTATGAACAATGACGTAAAGATTAGGTTATTTTTTGGGGACACCGTTTGAGGAGAATTGATCCTGCAGTCACTTTAGGCGACTTTTGGCGCACGATGTGTATTTTTACATCCGCTGTACTCTTACTTCCAATATTTACCATAACGGGGTAAGCTAGAAAGAGGACGTCGGTTGTTACGGCATTATTCCCGATGAAAGAAGCAAGCAGACTGAACCAATGTATTAGTCCATCTTTGTCCACACACAAACTAAAACAGAGAGGATCATGTAAAGGTTAGATCTGATTCAAGTAAAAGTGCACTGGTAAGAAAAAACGTAAAGGTATGCCATTTGACTCGTTTTTTAACTCTTTCAGTGCCATAGACGATAATATTAAGTCATAAAAACAATATATAATAAAATTCTCATCAAATATGTTTTTTTTTTATGAAGGGTGGCTGACACCTTTGACTAATGCTTAATATAAGCCAATTGAGCGCTGTAGTGCTTACTGTGACCATTGGAGGGCAGTGTTTCTACACTTACAACACAGCTATTACCCACATTAATTCTAACTGGAGAATGGAAGTCGATCTTTCATACGGCAGCACACATATTTACAAAGACATACAATAGCACATAATATTCTGTCGGCCTTGAAAAATGAGTGAAAATGCGAAATATACTATCCTTTTTCGATAACACTTGGCACTGAAAGTAAATTCCGGTCTTTTGTATAGACTCACAATCATAAACTTGGTGGAACTTGGTGAAAAATAAACACGAGCTGAGGAAACAAATGTAAACAAACGGCTTTGAGCGCGTTCAATGTCACTCTGGCGAGGCGTTCACCGACTGGTCATAATGTGGGAAATCAGAAACACACCCAACTTAACCCGCAACAAATATATAATTTATATTTTTATTTTGAGCAGAAATTATGAAGAATTTACAAAAATGAGAGAGTTAATCTGTTTTACTCTAGTTTTTACATTGTCGCCAAACTGGTGCCTCCTATACATGGTAACATAAAAATTACCGGAATTTCATCCTAAAATTACGGGTATGTCCTGTTTACAGGTGCGTCCTGTAATTGGGGAATCAAAACATGTGTCGGGGTCTTCTCAATCGAGCTACACAGAGTTCTCATGTACTGTATGTTGTATAAACAAAAATGTTAAAATAAAAGACAATGTCACTAAAGCAAAATATTTTACCAAAACTGGTTGAATACGTGTTTTCCATTACAGTTAAAACATCACACAGTCGTTGAATTGCTTTCATGTCGTCTTAATCACGCCCTCATTTAAGAACCGCGATTGAATATGATCTAAATATTGATTTATTTTAATTTATTTTTAATTGTGACTGAAGAAAAGCTATTTTTATACGGTACGTGTCCGGCGAAAAAATGAATATCAGCAAGTTTTATTAATCATTGGGATCATTAGCATATCATTTTCATGCGCTCTGCTGAATTCAAAGAGCATATGAAAGTTAGATATAATGTACAATGCTTTTTGTACTTTTTTTTTTACTTTGGGTTATCTAATAATTTGAAAGTTTTGTGTTTTGGTGAGAATATACTGTTGTACACACAAAAAAAGTTTGGAATACTCGGTTGTTCCAGGAAAGTCCACTTCCTTGCCCCTCTGTGATTCTTTCAGCGGCTTTGTTGCAACCTGGTGATGACATTCTGTGACACACCGAGTCCCCGTGGCTACTTCCCTCTCAGAACATCTCGTATGAAGCTTCGCGATGGCGGATCTCAAAAAAGCGTCAAAAAGTGTCAGAAATGTCATGATGACGGGGGCTGCCGAATTGAAAGTGACAATTAACTCATTCGATCCCAAAGACGTATTTATACGTCTTTACGGAATCCAGACATTCAATCGCAGGTACGGGAAAATTGTCTGGAATAAGTTTAAAACCAGGAAATTCACAACTTAGGGCTCCAAAATTAGAATAACGATTATTTCGGTCAATATTGGGATTATGATTATTAATCACGATTATGCATCATGTTTGGTCAAATATGTCTATTTATTGCCCTTTTTTTTTAAGCAAACAGTATATAAACAAGACATCTAGGCTTGATACTTACAAATAATCAAAACAATAAAGTAAAATAAATAAAGTAAATAATGATTAAAACAAATTCACCAGACATGGCCAAAACTTGGCACACCAAGCCAATGAAAAAAAAGGACCAAGCACATTATTTACTTTGAACCAAAATTAATTAATTAGCAGTCAAAATGTCATGTTCAGTCAATTCAAACCGAGTTTATTCAAATATTTGGGATTTTTCAAAATGGCTCTCAATTGACAGTAGCACTCTGTATATTAGGAATCCGGTCAAAACTTGATGCCATTTCACACTGGTAAATAATTTAGTGGTGTTAGAAAAGCTGAGGCTTCTGTCCTGAAAACATGTGGGAAAACCTTGCCCTTGGAAGACAAAAAAACACACAAAAAAAAAAAAAAAAACATTTTTACATGTTAGCATCGACGAGAATCAGCTTAATTAATCGTGGTAGCCAATATCGTGATTTTGATTAAAATTCGATTTATTTATATATATATATATATATATATATATATATATATATATATATATATATATATATATATGTGTTGTGTGTGTATGTTGCATACATTAGTTATGAGTTATGGACGAAAATTTCGCCAGAGATGGCAATTTTGGGATTTCTGCAATAAGCGAATTATTATGCGGTTTCATTGACTTCTTTTAAAAGTCTTGAACAGCAGCACTTGTGAGATCCACAGCAGTCCGCGCGACTAGATCGGGACATTCCTCGGCCCACTTTGCATTTTGCTCCAGCACCGTGCCGCTTAATGACTGAAAGCTGTTTTCCCCTAATTGTATTTTTACCCCGGGTGCGGCAATCGCCGTTGCACAGTCGAAGAAGCCGGGCGTCCGCGCGGAGCCTCTGATGGATGTGTCCTGTTTTCGGCGGCCAACTGTGTCCCCCGCCGCAGAGGCCACCCCCAGCTGCAGGGGAGCGGACTGGTGAGCGGGCCGGCGGCCAGGTTGTTGATGAAGCGGCAGCTGGGACATATTACACCAGCCAATTTTCGGAATATTCCAATAAAAAAGGGAAGACAATATGTCTTTGTCGTTGTCATTTAATCAGTCTTGATCAACACATCAAAATTGATTGACTGTTTTTGGCGCCGTATTCGTAAGATTGAATTAAGTAAAATGAACACATAAGCATGTATCTGTGTTATTTTTGTGTTTTGTTGCTGTCCCTGCTTGTTAGTTTTCTGTTGCGGTTTCTTGCGATTGTCTCAGTGGGCGGAGTCCCCTGCCTCACACCTGCCAGCAATCATCATCAGCAGGGCATTTATTCGACACAGGACACATGCTGTGTTATTGTTGCTTGTTCCCTTGGCCCTCCGTCCAATTATCTTAGCTTTGTTTGTGATTATTTTCTTTTAACCTTTTTCTTTTGACCTTTCCTTATCATTATTTATTTGCATTATTTCTTGATAAACCAAAGTATAAAAGTAGAATTTTTTTACAGACGATCTAAGGTAACCACAAAGAGCATCTGATAACCAGACTCAGAAAACTTGGACACTTGACTCGGAAACTTGATTGGGAAACTCTGACATGTGATTCAGAAACTAGACTCGCAAACCAAACACTTGATTTGGGAACAAGACTCGGAAACTTAACTTGAACCCTTAACTGGGAAACTTGCCTCTGAAACTTGGTTCAGAAACTTGACTTGGACACTTGACTCAGAAACTAAATTCGGAAAACTGACTTGGACACTTGACTTGGGAACAAGACTCGGATATTTGATTCGGAGTCTTAACTGGGAAACTTGACTCGGAAAACTGACTTGGACACTTGACTCAAAAACTTTGACTCTAATACTTGATTCCGAAACTGCACTCAGACACTTGACTCTGAAACTTGACTCACACACCTGACTTGGAAACTTGTCTACGACACTTGACTTGCAAATATGACTCAGAAACTTGACTTCGGCAGTTGACTCAGAAACTTGACTCTGTAACAAGACTCTGTAACAAATAGACTCGAAAATTTGACTTAGACACTTGACTGGGAAACAAGTCTCGGAAACTTAACTTTGACTTTTGACTTGGAAACTTGACTGAAAAAAAGACTTGGAAACTTACTTGGACACTTGAATCAAAAACTGGACTTGCAGACTTGTTTTGGAAGCGAGATTCAAAAGCTGGGCTTGCACACTTGAGTCGAAAATTGGATTTGGACACTGGACTTGGAAACAAGACTCGAAAACTTGACTCGAACACTTTACTCTGAAACCTGACTGGAAAACAAGAGTTCAACATCTTTAGAATTTATTTGTGACAGAATTATGTTTGACCAGATTTTGGAAGTAAACCAACACACCAAAATCTCTGAGTTTAAAAAATAAATTCCGTTTGTACAAGTTTTTATTCACAAGTTGGGGAAACTTTTTACCTCCTTTCAAATGTACCAATGTGTGGGTATGCTTTCAAAACTTCAGGCTCGCTCAAAAGCTCCTTCCTTGACATATTCTTCGTTTACGCGGCCATTATGAGATCATTCGTGTGACCGAGTGGTGAATAGCGCTGGATTTTCATCTACGTGCTTCAGGGTCACGCAATTGTGCTTTATCGGCCGACCGTCACGCACTATTGGATTTTTTTAAGATGTAAAATTCCTTTCAGCCAAATTTACAGCCATTCTGAAAAAGTCTCAGAACAATTATGCCAATACTTATTTTCCCCTGTTTTCTCTGTGTGATATCATTTGACGCGCGGAGCAGTAAGGTGACATAAACATAACGCTCTTAACGGAATCCGCCGTTGTGGGGGAGGCAATTATCATTAAGAAAGAAACTGTGTTGGGATTGTCATGCTGCTATCATTTACCTCATCACCTGGCTGGAAGTAGCACATTTGCCATAATGTGTCCCTCTAACTTTTGCTGAAGAGGCTGTTTATCATCACGGGTTGTAATTATACCTGAGGCTCGACACATTTAAATGGATTTGCCGTGGAGCTGATAGCTTAAATATTTGATTAGATGTCTGCATTGATGTGCGACCGGCTTTGCATTTTAGCCTTAGAGAGGCTTACGGCTTCCTCTCAACGCTGATTGTATTTGCCTCAATCATTGTTGATAAGATGAAGGACTTGCAGGGACAATATTATACTCGGGCGCGCAAATATGTCGTTTGTCAAAGGTCCCCAATCTGAATCGGGCTCCCGATTCATAAGTAACTCCGCCAGGAGTTTAACACATGCAGTAAACAGTCTGTGTATGTGTATATATATATATATATATATATATATATATATATATATATATATATAGAATTAGCATGGTTTAATGCAGGTTTTCAGAGTCAATTTTCAGGGTCAAGTGTCGAAGTTTCTGAGTCTTGTTTCTGGGTCTTGTTTCCAAGTCAAGCGTCTGAGTCAAGTGTCCAAGTCCAGTTTTTGAGTCCCGCTTCCAAATAGAGTGCGCAAGTAAGGCCAGGGGCCGTAATTAGCATGGTTGAATGCAGGTTTTAAAAGTCAGTTTTCGGGGTCAAGTGTTGAAGTTTCGGAGTCTTGTTTCTGAGTCTTGTTTCAAGCATCCGAGCCAAGTTTCCGAGTCAAGTGTCCAAGTCCAATTTTTGAGTCCTGCTTCCAAATCAAGTGCCCAAGTAATTTTGCAGAGTCTAGTTTTGGAGTCTGTTTTCAGAGTCAAGTTTCTGAGTCAAGCACCAAAGTTTTCCTGCTCTACCTTCGCTTCTACCTAACAGTATGTCTGAATGTCATGAGAGAGATGGGCTCTCCTACAACACACGTGTATCTGTGTGTGCGTGTGCATGTGCGTGTGTGTGTGTGTGTATTTTTTTCCACACACATGGTGACTCCCGTGAGGCCAATGTACAGGCACATAAATGTGTGTGTGTGTGTGTGTGTGTGTGTGTGTGTTTGTTTTGCTACATGTTGCGGACCATATTGTGTGTGTGTGTGTGTTTTTTTTATATAAACAATCTTATTTATGAGTCATTATTTATGAGGGCCAAGATTTGGCTTTAGGGTTAGTTTTAAATCAGATTTCGGTTTAGGTTAGGGTCAGGGTTAGGGTTAGTAATGATTAAGATTAAGGGCTAGGAAATCCCTTCTATCAATGATACGGCACCACTAAGATCGTAGGGCAAAGCCGTGCATGCGGTGCATGAAAATGACACACTATCAAATCCAAATGCCTCAATGCTCACTTGCTAGCAGGAAAGTGTGTGTCCTCAAGAATTTCTGAAAGCTTGGACGGAGCGATAAGAAAAGATGAGAGCGCGGCAGAAAGCAATATTACTGCGGCGGTCGCATTAACGAACGTTGCCGAACGGGTCGGCAATTAATTACCGTTTGCATCATCTCCCTGGAAAAAGTGTTTAATTATTTTTTGCCGCACTCTGTTGCGCTCGGAGAGCATCATGGAGTGTGCTCGGGCTGACAAAATGAATGCTGGCAGGGAACCAGCTCAAAGTGTGGTTTCGCTGCCTAATGGCCATTGTACTGGCAGAGCAGATGGTCTTGCTTTGTGCACCGACTTGAACTGAGATCGACCGCATCACAAGTGACTCAGCATCACTCGCCTGTCCGCTTCACCATCAAAGCATTGTAGTAGAACGTTATGGAATATTAAGTATGTTTGGACGTTGAGCATCCATTCGGCTGGATTCGCACAGCGCTCTGAATATCCCTGACTGACACGCTACAAATGTTATATTACGATGACCGTTTAGGCGTTAACTCGTTCGTTCAAGGCGATTTTCCTTTTCCGTGCTAGGCTTGGGGAAGGTCTAATGAAGGAGTTAAAAGTAGTTTGAGATTCTTTCTCAACTAGTTTTCTCCTCAATATTTGCCTCAAAAATTGAGGCTTGGAAGATACACATGGTCATTTTCCAAAAATTACCTTTGAGGTTGGGCGGAATCGTAACACGGACTCAATTGGATTGTTAGAATACTGCGCCAACACAACTGTAACGCGCCTGTATATTAGCGGAGATTGCTCCCTGGTGGCGAGTAAAATAGCAGCTCAAACTTGCTGGTTTAAGCCTTCTGTTTGTTTGCAAGGAACAGCAAAAACGTTCCAGGGTCCAATGTTCCAGTGGCAAATGTCGTCAGCCATACGTGTCCAAAATGTATGTAATCCAAATCCAATATTTCATTTTAATCAGTCTTTTATGTTCATTTCTCAGGAACAGCAACTTTGTGTCTGGGTCATTATGACCCGGAGGCGTGTTAAATTAGCAAAGTGTCAAAAACTCATTTTTTTTCTGTGGCAATCCACTCACAGATTAACAATGTAACAAAAAATTCACAAAAAAAATACAGGTGTTATGTGACTACTTTTGAGGCTTAGTGATAACATACCGGGTCAATTTGACCCATGAGCATGTATAACTTTAACTTCATTTCATTGTGATTTGTGGTAAATGCTTTCACAAAAATATATACAAATCACTATCATTTTTATAACCTATGATTTTGAATGAGCTGAAAAACTAAATTCAACATTAATGTTCGAATGGGTCAGTTTGACCCGCAAAATAACAGGAGGTTTAAAAAAAAAAAAAAGCAGATAAACCAATGAACAACACTGCATGAAAAGCATGAAATTGAAGTACAAATATATGTATATATACTTTTATATATATATATATATATATATATATATATATATATATATATATATATATATATATATATATATATATTTAAATATTTTTTAATATATATATATATATATATATATATAATATTTATTTATATATTTATTTATTTAATGTATATATGTATATATATCTTTTATTCAAATATTTATATATATATATATATATATATATATATATATATATATATATATATATATAATTTTTTATTTATTTATTTAATGTATGTATGTATATATATTTTTTTATTCAAATCTTTATATATATATATATATATATATATATATATATATAATTATTTAATGTATGTATGTATATATTTTTTTTATTTAAATATTTACATATATATGTATATATATATATATATATATATATATATATATGTGTATATATATATATAAATATATGTATATATATATATATATATATATATGTGTATATATATATATAAATATATGTATATATATATATATATATATATATATATATATATACATATATATATATGTATATATATATATATATATATATATATACAAATGAAAACAAATGAGCAATCCACCCTTGGAGCACTGCAGTTATAGTTTATATCATTGAAAACATATTCTTTGATCGATTTTTTGCGAAACCATATGGCATCAGCGTAAGATGCTTCACTCAAATATGAATCACGTCTGGCCTTGCACAATGGAAACCACAATGAAAAACCAAGCAAAAGGTTTGTCACCCTGCTAGTCCGCCCCCTCATCGGAATACAAATCGGCTGCCATCTTACAATATTTGTAAAATAGTATCTTACCGGGTGGCAAGTTCACCACCTGACACATGAAAGGTGTAACCGATTTGCACTCCTGGAGATCCTTTGCACAAGCCCACCTCCGCCCGTCCAACCTCTGCGGGGAGTCCGTGGCACACCGTACTTCAAAAGCGGCGCGTTCATACAAATGAATGTCGCTGCAGTCCAAATATGGTTCTTTGATGGCTTGATTATGTATCATAGCAAACGAGGGGCTTATCGAGCCGCGTCTTGGCCTCGGGGACAAAGTCCCTTGCGCTTTCCCCTGAGCGAAACAGCATGCTAGCGCGTGTTCGCACGGATTTTGCAGACTTCGCGCGCGGCGCGGCGTGAGCTTCCCGGCGGACCGTGGACTTGTCTGGCCAGTCAAATTTATGATAAACTATCCGAGTCAGCCTATGGGGGCGTGTGTTTATGGTTGTCCCCCACTGCAGTGAGCAGCTGATGGCTTGTCACCGGCATTAAAATAAAATATACAAACACGACAGGAAGCGGACGTTATCTCCCTCCTCTTGTTTGAAAAGGATACGCTTTCAACTATAAATGGATGGGCTTCACAAGTACGTTTTCGGAATTTGCCGCCATTGCAAGCGCGAGAGAAATGTGTATGGCGGTTTCGCTTCTATTATATGGCTCAGCCAAATCAAGTGTAATAAAACTAGTTAAAGAGCATTTTATATACCGTACTTTCCGCACTATAAGGCACACCTAAAAGCCTTAATTTTTTGAAAAAACTTACAAATAATAATAATAAACTCCAAAAAATCAAGTAAATAGTAATTAATGGCAAAAAAACGCGGCACACTGGGCAACACAGCTAACTTACCGTATTTTCCGCACTATAAGGCGCACCTAAAAGCCTTAATTTTTTGAAAAAACTTACAAATAATAATAATAAACTCCAAAAAATCAAGTAAATAGTAATTAATGGCAAAAAAACGCGGCACACTGGGCAACACAGCTAACTTACCGTATTTTCCGCACTATAAGGCGCACCTAAAAGCCTTAATTTTTTGAAAAAACTTACAAATAATAATAATAAACTCCAAAAAATCAAGTAAATAGTAATTAATGGCAAAAAAACGCGGCACACTGGGCAACACAGCTAACTTACCGTATTTTCCGCACTATAAGGCGCACCTAAAAGCCTTAATTTTTTGAAAAAACTTACAAATAATAATAATAAACTCCAAAAAATCAAGTAAATAGTAATTAATGGCAAAAAAACGCGGCACACTGGGCAACACAGCTAACTTACCGTATTTTCCGCACTATAAGGCGCACCTAAAAGCCTTAATTTTTTGAAAAAACTTACAAATAATAATAATAAACTCCAAAAAATCAAGTAAATAGTAATTAATGGCAAAAAAACGCGGCACACTGGGCAACACAGCTAACTTACCGTATTTTCCGCACTATAAGGCGCACCTAAAAGCCTTAATTTTTTGAAAAAACTTACAAATAATAATAATAAACTCCAAAAAATAAAGTAAATAGTAATTAATGGCAAAAAAACGTGGCACACTGGGCAACACAGCTAACTTACCGTATTTTCCGCACTATAAGGCGCACCTAAAAGCCTGAATTTTTTTGAAAAGCTGATAGCTTATAATCAGGTGCGCCTTATATATGGATCAATATTGAGATTGGGATGCGTAGATGTGGAACGAACTGATAAAATTAGCTTTAGCGGTTTCTTTTGTGTGTTTACAGTTGAAACAAGGTTGCTCATATTGACATTGAGTTATTATGCTATTGAGAGTTAAGAGTTATTGTTTGAGGTATTATTGTTCTTACTTTGAGTATTACTATATTGCGATTGAAAAACATATAAAATATGTCATTAATTGAGAGTGCGCCTTATAATCCGGTGCGCCTTATTTATGGAAAAGGTTTTAAAATGTGTCAAAAATTGAAGTTGCGCCTTATAATCCGGTGCGCCTTATAGTGCGGAAAATACGGTACTTAAAAGAATGAAGCCTGCTTAAAACCAAGCACATTATTTAATTTTAAGCAAATTTTAATCAGTTAAAGGTTAGTTGTGTCATTTTCGGTCATTTCTGACTGATTTTTCAAAATGGGTATCAATTTCCTGCTAGCACTGTAAATATTAGAAATCGGGTGATAATGGTAAATAAGATACTCGTAGGCTAACCTTACGAGAACATAATAAGCTTTTCTCATGCAAACGTGTGAAACGTTGCCCCCTAGTGGTAGTACATGATTTGACTAGTAATCAAAAAGAGTGCTTGACTTTTTAAATGTTAATATATGCATAATATATGCATATATGCATATAAATGTGTGTGTACATATATATATATATATACACACACATTTATATGAACACTTATACGTATATATGTTAGCTACATGGATATAGATATACTTATATATATATTAGAGATAGATAGACATATATTAGGACTGTGAACTTTAAAGTAATAGCAGATAAATTTCAGTTTTATAAAGTGTCAATAGTTTTCACTCAGTTCTATATGTAAAATACCTGTGCATTGGAAATGGCTATATTGTATCTTAAGTGCTGGTGGTATCGATACTTGGTATCAGTGAAATATGAGATTATGGGAATATGTTATTTTGTTCTTTTCTTAATATATATATATATATATATATATATATATGGCATAAAGTGGTGCATTGTCGGAACTTTAATCATACATCATGTCAGTTGAACTGGGTTATTTCTGTGTTGGTATCGATTTTTCCGGCTTTGGTCATCTTGCCACATGAGCCTAAAAAACACGATGTCTCTACGTGTGAATGTCAGGCCGCTGATCTGAGGGAGCGGGAGGCTGTAAACCAGTTCGCTTCTTGAAGTCAGGCCGGAGGAGGCTTTGTAGACGACGAAGAGGAGTTTGTGCTGGATACTCTGGAGTGTAGCGAGAACATCTTAACTCCACGTTAGATTGCGAGAAGCCAGAGCTCCAAATATACATTTGTTTTTATTTTTCGAGGGCTTTGGATGAAGAGCCGTAGAAAATTCTCCCAGCGCGTACAAGTTGGCGGCGGGAAGTAATGAATGTATTAGGGAGGGTTTCAGCAACGGAAAGGTATTGTTATCGTACTGACATGAACAACACTAAACCAATTTGTTACGTGTTTCTTATATGCCAAGTGACACTATAAATGGCTTATATAAAAATCCACCCATAATCCCATTTATGTTCCTGGAGGAGTCAAGAAGAAAAATCCTCATAGTGTTATACGGTATTGGCACGGCCGATATTGCATAGTCTGGGTATCGGGAGTTTGAAAATGGTATCGGAACAACGTTCATTGATATGAATGTATTTCTAAAGTAATAAATCAGACATGCAGCCTTTTTTATGCACTGTAAATTTTGGATTATACCTCGCGTCTTTGTTCTCACTCTTTGAATCCTGCTGTTTAGCTGCAGTTTTTTTTACTAGCCACCAGGGGGCAATTTCCTAGTAAACAAAGAGAAATTAAAGAAGATGCTATCAAAAGTGCTATTTTCTGGGTTGGTACCTGGGTCTTCTGTTCTTTTATTGTTCGGGGATTTTTGGTTGGGTTTTGTTCATGTTTTTAGTTTGTCTTTCTTTGTTTCGTTGTGTCCACCTTGTTCGTATCAACCTGGTTCTTTCTGTCAGCCAATCAGCTCCCTGCACCAATTGTGTCTTGTCCAGGTGGTCATTGTTGTCTTTAATTTACTGTTTGCTTTCAGTACTGGTCAGTTCAGATGCGTAGTTTGTCTCCACCAACACACTTTTGGTTTCTAAGTTACTTTTGTTTTGTTTTTAATAAGTTTACTCCGGATTTTTGGTTTGTTGGTTGGGTTTCGTTCGTGTTTTTAGATCATGTTTCTTGTCCTCTTGTGTCATAGGCTTGTTAGTAAGATTGTGTCCACTTGTCCACGTCAACCTGGTCCTTTGTGTTAGCCAATCACCTCCCTGCACCAACAGTGTCTTGTCCAGGTGTTCATTTATTTATTGTTGTATTGGTTTGGAGTGTGTTTAGTGTACTGTTTTTCTGGTCAATTCATATATTTTTAGTTCGTCACACCCCCCCCCCCCCCCCCCGCCCCCCCCCCCGGATTTTCAATTTTTTTTTTATAAATGTATTTATTCTTTATTCTTGATTTTTGAGTCACTGTGTTTTGTTTTGGGCTTTTTAAATCATATGTTTATGTTTTGCCAAGTGTTTTGTTTCCTTTATTTTCAGTTTTGTAATTAAATTACATATTTTGTCTATATGTTTACACCGGCCTCTCTACATTGCTTGAATGCATTTAAGTCCACAACCTTCACATCCTTGCTCAATTATTGATTTAGACTTTGAACTGGTATTTCCATCGCCACCAGGGGCCCTCATCGCTTGTAAACACAATCCGGCATGTTACTGTAGTGTTGATGCAGTATTCTAACAACCCCACTGTGTCTGTGATTTTGAAGTCTTATTTCTAAATGTGCAGGTACGTTCAACTTGTTTCAAGGGCGTGTTTGTTCTGCAAGCAGACAGTTTGAAAAAAAAAAGATATAATTCAAAACAAACATTTTAAAATCTCCCATGCTGCATAACGATTTGATGTTCCTACCTGTCTCACCAACACTAGTCCGGTGCAGCCTATACATGACAAAAATATTCAAAATAACTGAATAGTTTTTGTTTTGTTGTTGTTTTTTCGTGGTTTGGGGCGCTTCCCAAAAGAACCCCATGAATATTCTTTTAAAGAAGAAAAAAAAAACATCTACCAGCATTCTGCTTCATCTTCCTCGTCAGTGTTGCTAATAAAAGGGAAAAGGTGATTTCTCCAGATGGTTGCACCCAGATTGTACTCTGAATACATTTCCACAAATCCAAGGAGTGGCACAATGTGTGCATAATGCAAAAGGACTGCATGTTCTCAGTCTGCCCATGAGACTAATAATATTCCAGCGGGATCCTTTCTATACTAATGACTTATGACTTGCTGCACTTGCCCTGCCTGTGCAGCCCCCACTTTCAACCCCCCCACACCTTCCTATTTTATGCTTCGGGACCGACTTTCCAGGAGCTCAATTACACTGCAAGCTAGGCCACGCCCACGTTCCATTAAATACACCGGAATTTAAACGTATACTATTTGGTCGCGGAATAGTGACTCGTCCATATTTCTCGGAAAAAAAAAAATATTCTAGCTTGTGGCACTTTGCATAAATCCGACAGGATAGGAGATGTTTAAATGAATAGCCGGAGGATAGAGCGCTGAAAAGAAAAGGGGAAAAAAAAGTGAAGTGCGAATGCCACACAGTGATTCACCAGCAGACTGACTGACGTCTCTCCGGTGTTGCACAGCAAGTCCCGCAGCTCGCTGCTTATTTTGCACACTCCAGTCGAGCCGAGCCAGTCGACAGTCGCCGCAGCAACAGACACACGGAGAGAGAGAGAGAAAAAAAAAGAAGTTGACGCTAGTTTGCGGCATGTTCAACCTGCGGCAGCCTCCGTTTCCAAACAGCGACCCAGCAAGTGTTTGATTATTTTTGCTGGCTCCGTTTTGCTTTTTTTTTTTGTTTTCATGTAAAGAAACCTCGCAGCAGTTTGCAATGATGTGGACCTCTCACGATACCGCTGGATTTATTTTCTTGGCTGGCTTTTGCGTGCATTTTGGATTCTCCTTTGAAGGTAAGAATGCGTGAGAAACTATTATAAAAAAAAAAAGTGCGCGGTTTGTTTGTTTTTGAAAGATGATCGGGAGCGGTCAAAATTACGATTGAGACAGGATTTAAAAAAAAAAAAAAAACGTCCCAGACAGTGCGATCACGATGAAACGCTGAAAAAAAAAAGCAACTGGTGACTGCTTGTTATGTTTTTAGCGCATCGACTTAATAAAAAAAAAAAAATTGTCTGGCTTTCTAAACCCTCACGCACAAACGCAAAATGTCTCGCTTCGCGGAAAACTGCTAAATGTCACTGTCCCTGGTCCTGAAATCCAAATGTCCTTCATTTTTATTACATTCCACTTCTTTATGGCCATTTGAATTAAACACAGGCAGCTTTTGACGCTTGCAGCATATTATTTATTTATTGTTGAAATTTCCGCCCCCCCCCCCAAAGTCATTTGCCCTCTGCGCAATACTTGTAATGAATATATTCAACAATGTGTGTGTTGCAAAAATCGTCTTTATTCCCACAATGCTTTCTCTCATTCCCCTGCATTTCCTTATTCCTTTACTCATTATCTCCACCCCCCCCCCCCACACACACACACACATTTATCTCCCTTCCATCTTCCGCAGGTCGCTTCACTGATCTCCCCTCCAACATGACAGTTAAAGAGGGACAAAACATAGAGATGGCGTGCGCCTTCCAAAGCGGAACCACGTCAGTTTATTTGGAGATCCAGTGGTGGTTCGTCAAAGCGCCGGAACCGACCGAGGCCGCGGAGGTTGTGGATACTGAAGAGGTAAAAAAAAAAAGGGGGGGGGGGGTCGGTGGGGGGGTGTTTTGAGGGATGTGTTGCTCGTGTTAAAATGTGACCTTCAGGTGACGATATTGTGGTCAGAAAGTTTGTATGCAACACATTCAAAGCCAGCCCAGGAAAAAGGATTTTTGACGTCTATAGACGTCAATGGCAATCAATGAGTGGCCCAAAAATAAAAAGAAATTGCTCGTTTTTGATATTTCCCCAAAATTAGAGCTGGAGCTTTTTTCAGGGCCGATACCGATTATCGTTAGTCAAAGGGTCGATAACCGATATTTACAGCTGATATTAATCTCAAGGAATCAACTGTCAATACAGAAAAAATCTATTGTGGCTTACGCACACACACACAACACACACACACACACACTTTTCTCTCACCGTTTGTGATGAAATATTTTTTTTCCATGAAGATGCGGGCGATGACATCACAAATTAGCAGCTAGCTGGGTGTTAGCCTGGATGCAGCCCCATTGTTTACTCGCGTAAGTTAGCATAGAAGGCTAGCTGGGATTCAAAACAAGACAAACAAACTTTATTCATATAGCACATTTAATACACAACCAATCAGATGCCGCTACAGCTCCTCTACATACGAATGGGTTACGGGGCATCTGCTCGTTAACTGTTTTTTTTCGTAAGCTGTTAGTCATAAAAATCGGTCGTAAAAAAAGATATCGGAAAAAAAAAAAGGGGTTTTGTGAATCGAGAGCTGCATTTCCTGTTTAACTAAAATGGAGAGGATTGACAGGAAGCGTTTTCTCCCGTGTACTGCACTGTATTTCATAGCAGTTCTAGCCCAGTTACATGCCTCCTCTCGTTACCTGTCAAGTTAATGATCTGTTTTTGTGAACTGATCTCTACTATGATCACAAAAGAGGACACTTTAAGTTGAATATTTTTCTGTGGATAAATATTTATACTTGTGTCTTTCTAAAAACAGGTTTGATACTTTATGTTGATTATTTTTATGGACACATTTTTTATTAATAATTAGGTTAATGATTTGTTTATGTGAATCTTATTTTTTTTTTTTTTTTTAGAACAGGTCTGGCTCTTTACTGATTATTTTTTTGTAGAAAAGTATTTGTTAATAATAAGCTATTTCTTTTTGACAACAAATTTCCTCTATGATCCAAAAGAGGACACTTTATGATGATTATTTTTTTGTGGACTAACACAAATAAAGTTTGAAGGGTTCTAAAGTTTAGCAAATCAAACACTGATGGCATGTTTTACGTCTTTTTATGTTTTTTTTTCACCCAAAATGCTTTGCACTGATTAAGGGGTTACTTGGCTGAAAACATATTTCACAGGGGGTCATCATTGGAAAATATTTGAGAACCGCTGCAATACACTATCAGCGGGGTAAAACGCACTAGGCAAACGGTTTGTTTACCAGAAAATGTGCCAAATCCTTCATAGGTGGCGAAGTGTCTGCACGTCCTCACTTGTGGACACTAGGACTTAGTTGTGTAGCTCCAACAATCGAGCCCAAAAACGAACATCCACTGCACCGCTGTCTCAAAACGACCCCGACGTCTTCCGTTTGCCGCATCGAACACACGCGGCAACATCCATATTGCGTGGCAGGTAGCCGTATGTGTCAAGACTGACAAAAGGTTGCCGTATTGTTGTGACAAACATCAAGCGGGGCTCTTTCAAGCCGTGATATAGTGTGTCTGCGTGTGTTTGGGAAATCCGCGAGGCTTTAATTATTGTTCTATTGTTGCACAGCTCTCATTGGCCGGGCTTTGATGTGGATTTGATCCCACATGACTCTTGGGTGTTAGGCTTAAGAGGCCCACTGATGCAGACATTACACTGTAACCCAGCGTTTATGACTTGCAAGGCTGCTTTTTTTTTTTTTTGCAGTCGGGAAAGGGAGAGGGCGGAATTTATAGAAAGTATGACAGCACTAGTTGATGTGTTTTTCAGCAAACTGGCAGCAATTAGTGCAAAATGTTGGCTGATAGCCCGGCGTGTGGGTTGCTGCATTTACATTCAACATCCAAGGACATACTGTACATATTGTGAGAGAGTCAAGAAATATTGCTGAAAATTTGCTGTGGAGTTATTTTATTGCACAAACAGCGTTAGAGATATTGCCTTAATATTCCTGGGCACATATACAACAAAGTGCTGAAATTTGGGGAGCATATTCTTGCTAGAGCTACAAATCTATGGTTGAATAATAAAGTAAATATTTTTGGATTGGCAAGTGTGTTTGAAAATGTTTAAAAATATGTTTGAGTGTCCCCGCAAATACTAAATTGAGCATTTTTCTCATAATGCTACAGTGTATGATTGTCAATGCTTTGTGGCATTATGCGAAGAAATTTTATGTGTTTTGCATTTAGCCTACAAGTACATTCAGATATATTTGCAAGGACATTCAAATGTATTTGTAAATATGTTCAAACATATTTGTTAATCAAATGCTGAGAATATAGCATTTTGTTCATAATGCTACAGGATATGGTTGTTAAAACTGTGGCATTATGGACATATGCTATGTTATTAGCATTTAGCCTACAAACTTGCTTATGAGCTTGAAAATACTTAATAATACCTAATATATTTAATGCTACGGAGTACTCTCATTAACATCCTGTGGCATTATGCAAACAAATGCTATGGTTTTAGCATTTAGCCTACAAAATATTTAGATGTATTTCCAAATAACTCAAACATGTAAATCAGTTCAAACATACTTGTAAATCACACGCTCAGAATACAGCATTTTATTCATAATGCGACAGGATATGGTTGCTAAAACTCTCTGGCATTATGGAAACATGCTAGCAATGTTTTTAGCGTTTAACCAACAATTACATTCAGTACATTCGAAACAAAATTGTATATAAGCTCAAACATACTTGGAAACTAAATGCGAAAAAGTTAGCCTTTTTCTTAATGCTACGAAGTATCCTCATCATCAGCCCATAGTATTACGCAAACAAATGCTATGTCTTTAGCATTTAGCCTGCAAGTACATTCAAACGTATTCGTAAATATGTTCAAACATACTTGTAAATTAAATGCTAAAAACGCAGCATTTTATTCTAAACAAATATAGTTGTTCACAACCTGCGACATTATGGAAACTTGCTATGTTTTTAGCATTTGGCCTACAAGTACATTCAGACGCATTTAGAAGTATTTTCAGTACGTTCGAACAACCTTGTAAATAAGCTTAAACACACTTGTAAACCAAATGCTAAAAATGTTGCTTTATTTTTTTTTAATGCTAAAAAGTATGCTCATCACTACCCCATGGCATTATGGGAAAAAACTTTATGTTTTTAGCATTTAGCCTAGAAATACTTTCAGACGTATTTGCAAGTACGTTTCAATATATTGGTACATTTGAACATACTTGTAAATATGTTTGAAAATATTTGTAATATAAATGCAAAAATATAGCATTTTTTTCATAATGCTATGTGGTACCCCATGACGTTTTCGGAACAAAATGCTACGTTTTTAGCATTTAGCCTAGAAATACATTCAGTCATATTTGCAAGTACGTTTCAAGATATTGGTACATTTGAACATACTTGTAAATATGCTTGAAAATATTTGTAATATGCAAAAATATAGCATTTTTTCATAATGCTATGTCGTCAAAATGCTAATTTTTTAGCATTTAGCCTAGAGCAAAGTTCAGATGTATTTGCGTGAACGTTCATAAATAATTGCAAAAACATACTTGTAAACTAAATGCTATAAAACAGCTTTTTTTAACTATAATATTATGAGTTATGGTCATCAATACGCTGTTGCATTATGGGAACAAAATACTTTGTTTTGAGCGTATATTTTAAATGACACATGACTTCAACGTGGCCAATCTGCGGCGGTGTCCTGTCACAGTGCATTTGAAACATGTCCGGCCACTGGCATGCTGTCTTGCAATATTTTTGTACAAATATGCAAATTTTTCGGCACGCTTTTCAAGTGCCCCCAAAATACAGCTTTGTTACGTAATGACTGCTGCGACACGGCAGCCTGCCAGTAACGTGATCAAGGCAGGATGGATCCATGCCCCGATGGTGTTTAGGATTATTGTTATTATTAATATCCATAATGGTAAATAATAATTAACATGAATTGCCCTTAAACGTGCAGCCGGGCTTGATCCGTAGTCTGTAATCTCTTTTTTTTTATTGTTTGTATTTAGAGAGCAGCAACACTAGTTTATGGTTTCCTAAAATTTTCCAGTATGGGTGTCCAATCACTGGTTTGCGGCCCAGTACTGGTCCAGACATTTGATGGGAGGGCCACGCAGATTTTTATTTTATTTTTTTTTGAAGCAGAGAATATGCATCACCACCAGAATCCACCCTTATTTTTTGCATAGGCAATTTAGGTTTCTCTGGGGTTAATTAAATATCTACAAAAACACGTAGATTTTTTTTTTTTTTTTTTTTGCTTTGGTTCCTTTTTTTAGTTTGCTTCTTTTGTTACAAAAATAAACAAGGAAAAATACCAAGAAAATTTGCAAGGTCAACCAGTAATAAATAAAAATCCATGTTTATTGCATTATTTTGTTTATTAAATAAAATTGCCATTTTTTTTACTTTCAAGTAGGGAAAATTGGAAGAAAATGAGTGGCTTAAATCTTCAATAAAAAAAGAAAAAACATGTTCATGACTGAATAAATACACAATTATTTCAAATAGAGCTGCAATGATTAATTGTGATTATTTGTGCTCAGCGATTAATCGTTTTAATCCGTTTTAACTCTCTAGATATTCTAGTTCTGAATCCAACCAGTAATTATGCTTTTTGTAGTCCTTTGTGAAGGCAAAATTATCAACACGTTGAGTCAAAATAAAATTCGCGTTTACCATTTTTTGTCTGTCTTTAGGGACCAACCTAGCAACTGAATCTGCGAATTCATTTTAAAATAATGTTTTTGACTAGACATCCGACATACGCGCAGTCGCAGTCCTATCGTATAGCAACGTATGATTTGTGTACAATTATAATGCCAAACAGTCATTTGATGCATAATACCTAACGTGACTTTTACAAAGTGATGACCAACGTTCACCGTGAAAGGTTACACGCCGAAGCACCCCCATAATATAATACCACAAAGTCATGTATAATTCAGTAAACGTCACAATGCCGGTGATAGCGTTACCGCATTAGATATGCAACCTTTATTCATTAAACATAAAGTACAACGTCGCCTAGAGCTATGATATAAATTGTAAATACATTCCAAATGCAAATGTTCTTGCCATGAAGTATTTTTTTTTTTATATATATACGGAAAGTCACGGTATGGAGTCAAATATTCTTTCCAAAACAGACTTCTCACTTGGCAGTGGCCTTATTTCTGTCAGTTAACTCAACCTTATCCAATGTACAGTATATGGGCCTGCGTGGGGCCGATAACACATCAGAAGAGCGGTTTCTAACCTAGGGGCTATGGCAAAGAAGGGGCAGCTGATAAATTTTTTTTTTTTTTTAATCCCAGAAAAATCCTCGCTAAATATGAACAAATTGTCCTCGGTTGTACACAGGCTTACTTCTGGGAACCGTGACTCATGAATTTGATCCCTGCCCAGAAACAAAGAGTTTTGACTCAGTATGTATGGATATGGATGTTCTCAAAGTGTTATGCAAACATCAAAAAGGCGAAGAGAAAAAAAAAGGAAGAGGAAAAGGGAAGACTTGAACGACAAATAAAACAAATTGGACCTTCATTATTTAGGATAGGGAGGATGCGGCTCTTATTCGAAGCGCGGCTAAATCAACGTTTTCTATATGCCCTTTTTTCCCCCTACACAAAATGACATGTTTATTGATAGAAAGGCAGAAGGGATATTACCCATTAAAAAACAAAACACGGCACAACACACCTCTCCTGCTGCCTAGATTAAAATGTCTCTACAAAGCCACTGCTTAATGGAGGATGCATATGAGTATACCCTTGATGATAGTAAAGTGCATGGATGAGGCACGTCAGGAGTCATTTTATTTCAATCAATATAAACATCGCCATGAAGGTACAGAGTCAATTTATTCAGTCAGCTCTCTAGCTGCTATATATATACATATATATATATATATATATATATATATATATATATATATATACATGTATACATATATATTAGAGTTGCACGATTACGACCAAAACAATAATAACCTCGATTATTTTTGTTAATATTGAAGTAAAGATTATTCATCGTGTTTGGTCAAGCATGTCGATTTATTGACAAGCAGTATAGGAATAAGGGTTCAAGGCTTGAGACTTACAAATAATAATAATAATAAACTCCAAAAAATCAAGTAAATAGTAATCAATGGCAAAAAACGCGGCACACTGGGCAACACAGCTAACTTACAGTATTTTCCGTACTATAAGGCGCGCCTAAAAGCCTGAATTTTTTTGAAAAGCTGATGGCGCGCCTTATAATCAGGTGTGCCTTATATATGGATCAATATTGAGATTGGGATTCGTAGATGGGGAACAAATTGATAAAGTAAGCGTTACCTGTTTCTTTTGTGTGTTTACAGTTGAACAAGGTCAGTCATTATGTCGGTCGAGTTATTATGCTATTGAGAGTTTAGAGTTATTATTTGAGTTATTATTGTTATTACTTTGAGTATTACTATATTGCGATAATTATTATTTAATATTATTTAATAATAATAATTGTATAATCAGGTGCATCTTATATATGGAAAAAGTTTTAAAATATGTCACTAATTGAGGGTGCGCCTTATAATCTGGTGCGCCTTATAGTGCGGAAAATACGGTACTTAAAAAAAATGAAGCCTGCTTAGAACCAAGCACATTGTTTACTTTTAAGAAAATTTTAATCAGTTAGCAGTCAAAGTGTCATTTTTGGTCATTTCTAACTGATTTTTCAAAATGGGTCTCAATTTACTGCTCGCACTATAAATATTAGAAATCGGGTGACAATGGTAAACAATATACTCGTAGGGTAAGAAAATAATAAGCTTTTCTCATGCAAACGTGTGAAACGTTGCCCCCTAGAGGTAGTACATGATTTGACTTGTAATCAAAAACAGTGCTCGACTTTTTAAATGTTAATATCGCCATGGATCCGCTTAATTAATCATGGCAGCCAAAATCGTGCTCGCGAATAAAACTCGATTACAAACTATTCATCACAAACGTTCATATAAGATCTTATCCATTTTATACATATATGTATTGTATATGTGTAATACTATAAAAAAAATAAAAAAAAAACTGTAGATAAGAGGCACTGGACAATGAACCGCAGGGCTCAACTCATGAGAAAAAAAATTGCGATTATTATCCAAAAAATAAAAACCTGTAAATTATAGAACGTCTAACTGCGAGTAAATGAGAAAACAAGCGAGATAAAATTGAAACAAACGTGCACGTTTGTGAGATTTTAATACAAATTCCTTCTGCATTTAATACCTGCAAGACCGCCCAAAGTGCAGCTGGATTGCACTGACGTGGGCGCCGTTAAACCACATTTCCATTTTAGTGTTTAAAGAAGAAAATAGGAGAGAGGACATAACGCAAGACGGCCCCGCGGCTAAATACGGGATAAGCCGGGTCCCGCGGTTAAAATACCCACGTACTATAATTGCCCGAAAAGATTCTCCCTAATCATAGCCGGTCGTATATTTTTGCAAGTTAACCAAACGAGAGGTGTAAAAACAAGGGATAATTGAATCCCTGAAATGGCGTCCTCCTTTCGGACCTTTGCGTCAATCGAGGCTGTTCTCGCGCTTTAACCGACAAAACGCCACCCGGAGTCGCGATGTACAATGCATCATTCCGCTAACTACCGCCATCAGCCCGCTAGCCCGCACAGGTCGGTAATGATCGTAATGCTTTCCTGATGGTTTGCTCTCTGCAGGATGCTGCTCGTCTTTTGTTGGACACACACGCTCACACTTAGATTGACAGGTGCTTCCTGTTCTCGTTTCTCCGTTGGCCCGCTTCAAGCTCAGCGTCGGTCATCGGTCACAGAGGCTTTTTTTTCCGTTTACGGTCAACGGCAGCTGCTTTTTAGTGGAGTAGTATTCCTCCTTTCATTTTCAGTTTTTTAGTAATAATAATAAGTTCTAATAGGGGTGGTGAAGTTTTAACCGTGGGAAACAGAAAATCTAATTGGATGATGTCCACCAAAACAGCTGCCGACTGCTCACTTAAGTCCAATGTTTTAGGGAAATATAAAAAATACAATTTACAGAATGTATTTTTTTTTAATATTGCAACTTGATATGTAAACAGGTCATTACAACGGAGATCTGATACAAAACACCAAAAATCGTACAGTGGACCCCCGGGTTACAGCGTCCCTGCCTTATGTTTTTTATTCACATTACAAAGTGGAATACTAAGTTTTTTCGTCAATTTGATACAGGTCTGCTATTAGCTGATATGCTAAAGACTTGATCTCGTGTCAGTGCTTACAATATCGTAGTTGTTGTGCATTTTGGTGCGTATTTCCAACTTTAATTGTTTAGCCAAGATTGCTAGTGATGTTAAAGGGACAAGTAAGAAGATGATTCATATGGAAACAATGCTGGAGATCTTCATCTCTACAAAGAGGTCTAGGCTAGGCTAGGCTAGGTTTCTCTTGCTAGGCTATATGGCCGTAACTAGCTCAAGTCACGTCACTCCCAATATCAATAAAATGTCATTTTTCCTTTATATATTTTTTTTATTTATGATGATGTTTAATTATGTACACGTATATTATATATAAGTAGCACTTACTATACTATTTTACTATTACTTATCATTTTTAATATGTATATAAAATGTTGATGTTTTTACCTGATGTTTTTACGCATTAACTAATATATTAAATTTTATGGGTTACAGTTTAGTCTAAATATATATATGTATATGAATATGTATATATATGTATATGTATATGTATATATGTGTGTGTGTGATTAAATTCTGCTCTAAACTGTGTTTTTTAAAATTTCCATATCTGATCACATGAAGTGATTGGTTCTGAAAACGAAATCAGATTTAATGCACTTTAGATGCCTCGCTTCCTTCCTTCGCTTGATTTCCTCCGTCTATCAAATAATATATATATATTTTTTTATTTTTGCCGAGCAGTTGCGGCGCTGATTTTCTTTCTTGAGCGTGATTGGCCACTCGCCCGAAACACAACGTGTGACAGTTTGACCCAGTGGGATCAAAGCTCTATTAGCGGCATCATGTCACATCAAGAGCCTGTTACCAAGCATCATTTTTTGATGAGCTCTGAGTGAAAATGGGCGGGGACGACATCGCTTGGACACTTTTGGCACGGAATTAATCACAATTGGAATAATTAGAATGATTTCCATCCGTTGCCAAGAATGTACACGTTATCACATTTTTTTGTGTCTCGATCTTATTCCGTCTTCTGATTTGACAGCAAATTTGGGGATTAAAAAAAAAAAAACATTCTTGTCTGAGCAGCAACTGCTTGACCCATGTTGATTGCTTTTATCTGCATCTGGACAAATAAGATGGTGGAGTGAAGAGATGAGCAGATGGAAAAAAAAAAAACATATGGGAGGTGTGACGCAATAAGGGTCCTTGAAGCCTCTAGGGAAATATGTGCAAGATTCATACATGCGTGCAAATAATTCTCATTTACTTTCCCATGTGAATCAAATCAGGCCTTTTTATTGGTCGGACAATGGCATGAACCCGCTTAAGGCTTGAAGCTGTCTTGATTCATTCCAGCAAGCTGCCACCGCTTCTTGTCCGTGATTTGATAACATTGGGGACAAAACTATTTCCTTACCCAAAGCGTTTTGCTATGTTTGAGACTCCTAATATTAAAAAGATCGGTGATGATGTCATAGGAGGAGCAGAATTTAGACCAAGGAGTAGTCATGACACGGAAATTGAAAAAAAGTTGAACGTTTTTATACACAAAAATGTTACGTAAAAACAAGGAGCAGCGGAAATTAGATCTAATAAAACTAGACTCTGAAATGAGGCTCAAAAAAAAAAAACTCGAACACCTTTCTGGGAAATGAAACTAGCCTTTGAAACTATACTTGTAAACCTGACTCAGAAAAAAACTCAAAACTCAGAAACTATTCTTAAAAATGGTTTAGAAAACCACTCAGAAAACTCGATTTGAAGACTGACTTGTTAAACTAGGTTTAGAAACTAGACTCAGAAACTAGACTTGGAAACGTGACCTGGAAATTGAATTGTATTCAAACACGACCTGGAAATGACTCAGAAACTAGACTTTGAAACTAGACCTGGAAAACAAGCCTCAGAAACTAGACTTGTAAACCACACTTGCGAATTAGACTTGCCAACTACACCAGGAAACGTGGCTTTGAAACTATGCTTGGAGAACAAGATTACGAAACTAGACTTGTAAACTAAACTTGGAATTTAGACTCAAAACCTGACAGAAAACGGAAATTTACAACAACATTGCCACACTGTAACAAGCTTTGTATAATGGTAGTAGGAAACTAGATTTGGATACTTGAGTTTGAAGCCATGACTCCGAAACTAAAATGCTACAGTAAAATTAGACTTGGAAACTAGACTTTGGAAACCAAGTTGGAAAAAAGGTTTGGAAAACTAGACTCAGAATCTGGACTCAAACTACTCTTTACAACTCAGAAATTAGGTTTGGAAACCAGACTTGAAAACTTGACTCAGAAACTAGATTTTGACACAAGACTTGGAAAAACTAGCCAGAAACTAGGCTCGGATAATCGACTCAGAAACTTGACTCGGACATTCGTTTTTAAAGCCAGACTTGGAGAACCAGTCGAAAACTAGACTCGGCAGTCTGCACTGGAAATAAACTAGACAATTTAAAACTTGATGTTATGTGTTGAAGAGATCAATCCTATGCGACAATGAAGAAACCTAAAGGAGCAGCAATAAATATCGGATCTCATACGGGTAACTAATATACAAAATTAATAAAGATAAAATATGTACATGACTCACCATGCGTTTTTTTTTTTTTTGCTAGTTCAAGCCAGTTCTTGTTCCCTATTCCCTAACTGTACTTTAATTAATCCTTGTTTGACTGAATAAATGAGATGACATAAAGAGCATTGTTTCCCCTACTTAATAATCACAAAGTGTACTGCGTATATATATATTTTTTTATTGTAAAACTCACTCTAGAGACACTTTTGTCATTAGTCTCACAGTTGCTTGTTTGTGACAATGCGGTTTGTCTGAAGGTTACGCTCGGCATTCTTCACGACACGCTAAGTTCCTCGGAGTGCTCTACGAGCCCTTCAATTGTTTTATGGATGAATTCTTCTTATTGTTGTATCACAATGAATGTAAGTAGCCGTAAAGATTGGAAATAAGCAGTGAAAAATAACCTGACTACGGTCGTTTTCGTTGGTATTAACTTTGAAAAAATGCGGATAAACTGCGTTCGTAGAAAAACTAATGCGCTTGCATATATATATGTTGACAAACGGCACCTAGTACCCCATGTGTGCGTACTACAAATTGAACGCTGATTCACAAGGAAAAAAAAAAAGGAGCCGGCGGAAAATTCTGCCAAGCGGGGTGCCGATATGAAGCATGTACCAAGTGATGATGTTTGACCTCGCATACCGCAGCTCGGTTGTCTTAATAAAAAACTTGTCGGCTCTTGCTTTGACATGGAGCGATGATGAAAAAGATGGGGAACATACTCTGCTTTTCCGAATATCGACACTGAGCCAACACTAATAAATGTGTATATATATATATAGAGATATATATATATATATATATAGAGAGAGAGAGAGAGAGAGAGAGAGAGACCTTTAGCCAACACTAATATATATATATATAGTAATAAATAGTATAGTAAATGCTACGTATATATAATATACATGTATACAATCAGAAAACATCATAAATAAAAAATATAGAAAAGATTTATTTACCTTTGAGTGGCACTTGTTATGCCCATTTTCCCTAGTAAGGTTAGCCAAGGCTAGGCTAGCTTTGTATTTTTTGATTATGTCCAGCTCTGTTTCCATATAAATTATCGTCTTACTTGTCTCTTCAACATCACTAGAAATCTTAGGACCCATGGCTAATCCTTTCAAGTTTGAATTAAGCGATAAAATGCACTATAAATATGGTTTTGTAACCACCCGCGATGGAACAAAGCTTTACCGTTCCGCCATTTTGAAACGAGTGAGACCGACCAGCACCTCCGTCACGTGACGGCAACAGAAAATAAGTGCATTTATCTAAAAACACCTGCAGATGGAGACAAAACATCACAAATACAGCCAACCCCCTAGGGTCATGACAGTTGTTTTTTGTTGCAAATACCGTGACGAGGGTACAAAAAAACTCAGTATTCCACGTCGTAACATAAAATAAACGTAACACAGGGACGCTGTAACCAGGGGATCCACTGTATAAAGATTTTGGAATGATGAAAATCCAATGTATTACGCGTGAGTTCGAACAGGACAAAAAAAAACAAGCTAGTGGAATAAAAATAATAAACAAATGTATAATCATAGTGTTCCTTTTAACCGTATAACGGCGTGCACAGAACATACCACATCATAACCAATCAGTGCTGAAGCTATCTCTCACATCACGTGAACGTTTCTTTTTTCCAAAGGATACAAATCCTAATACCCTTATTTCTAATTGCCTCGGGAATGAGCCTTTTTTTTTCTTTGTTTGTTTTTGCAAAGTCATTCTGTATTGAAAGTTCCTTACAAAAAAAAACGTCTCCAACGGAATGGCTCATAGCTTGTCATAATAACCCATGAGATGGCGTGCAGTTCTCCATAATTAATTATACTGTATCTAATCCTCCCCCAGTTGATGGCATCAAAATGAATAAAACAAATTAGTCATGAGAGGATGCATCAACTTTGGATTTGCGGGCTTCATTTTGTTGCGCCGAATGATAAATGTCACACGCAGATTCATTTTACAGGGTAATGGAGCAGAAGGAATACTGCAAATATTTGGCACAAATGCTGTGGGTGTCGTGTATGGAGTCCGCAAGAATGACTGACAAAGGAGACGGACTAAAAACGGATTTTTGTTAAGTTAGCCTGCTTGCGTTATAAGGCACTTAGTATAGAAGCTACAGTAGTGGCTTGGGTTGATTTATGCTAATTTTGATACATGGGGTAAAGTAATTTTGTACCATTGATTACTTTTCAGATCACCTGTACCGTATTTTCCACATTATAAAGCGCAATGAATGACCTAGTTCAAAAATGTTTTCATGTATAGGGTACACCGCATTGTAAGGCGCATAGAATAGAAGCTACTGTAGTGGCTTGGGTTGATTTATGCTATTTTTGATACAAGGAGCAAAGTAATTTTGTGCCGTTGATTAATTTTCAGATCACCTGTATTGTACTTTCCACATTTTAAAGCGCAACTTCAATGAATTACCTATAATTAAAAAATGTTTTCATATCTGGGGTGCACTGCATTATAAGGCACTTAGTATAGAAGCTAAAGTAGTTGCTGGGGTTGCTTCATACTAGTTTTTGATACAAGAAGAAAAAGAAGATCACCTCTACCGTATTTTCCGAATCATAAGGCGCACCTTCAATTAATCACGTATTTTAAAATGTTTTCATATATAGGGTGCACCGCATTATTAAGCACATAGAATAGAAGCTACAGTAGTGAAGAATAGAAGCTACAGTAGTGGCTGGGGTTGCTTTGTTTTTTTTTTTTCTTGTTTTTTTTAAGAGTCCAGGCATTCAATCCCAGATATTTAACTCAATCAATGCCAGGGACGTATTTTCACGTTGTTCCCCCCCGGCGTCGAATGATTTAAACTACTGACTAATCAATTATTAACTCAATCGCTGATTCTATTCTGTGTACGATATAGTGAAAAACATCATCAAAACTGTCATTTTTGACGTTTTTAGCCGTCAGTGGTAGTCAGTGAATGAAAATGAAATATCAAATTTCTTTTTCTCCACTGCAGCTCTGGTTTTGGTAAATTTATTAAGCAGGAAGATGAATAATATAATACAAACCCTACATTTGAAAAGATCTCTCTGTATTTTCACTTGGTCAACGAAGCACAAGATTACGTGTCAAAATGAACAAATGCAGACAGGAAGTCTTTTTTTTTCTTCTTTTTTACCTTTTTTTTTTGCTTCCTCTGAGGATAAAATGAGCCGGAGCACATTAAAGAGTGCGATTAGATAAAAGTGCCGTCAGCGCGACGACGTCTTGGATTTCAACGGCAAAAGACGGAAAGGGCGAGGGAGGAATTAGCAAGAGTATTAAAAAAAACAAAAAAAACAGGCGCAAAGCCTCCCAGATGACTTCCTGTGATGTCACCGCCATCGTTATGTGCCCAAAGGGGTCAAATTTCAAATGATTTCCCATTCACAACAATCAATTACAGTCAAACAAAATTTCGTTCCCTGTAATTGTGATGCACAAACGTGCGCGCGCGCGTGGAGGGAGACACACAAAAAAATAGGACCCCACTCGGCCTCCTACATCCAGGGATAATGGAGCTGTCACAGTGTTTTGACTCTGGGTATTGATTCCGCCGTTAATTGCTTTTGGGCCCGCCGGCTGGATCGCAGTCCAAGGATATTAAACGGAATGTTTTGTCGCACCGGAGCGGTCATAACCGTGATCGTACACCGATATGGACACGCGTGTCGCCCGTCATCGTTAGATCAATCGGGCCCGCCTCCGAACATCGCGTTGGCTTTGTTCGATGGGAGAAACCCACGAGTCTTTTTAAAGTCAAAATTTTCCACTCAAAGTGATGCGAAGAGATAAAACGTTACAATTTTTGTACATTTTTGGACGATAAGCAGCGACTTTTTTCTCATGCTTTGAACCCTGTGGCTTACAGTATCTACATTTTTTTTTTCCTAGTTACTAGTTTTTATCTACAATTTTTAACGCCATAGCTCCGGAACACCTGTTTGGAGAAAAACGTAGAACAAATGTTTCTAACGTAATATTCAAATTTAGTCTGTATTTTACACGTTAAAACAATGAATTATTTAGAAAATAGCATGAAATATTCGCTGATACGGTATGTTTTAGTTTACAAAAATGTATTCCCATTTTGTATGAAAAATCGTAGAACTAGAACTAGAACTTTTATTCTATATTATTACGCTTTAAAACAGTGAATTTTGTAGAAAATAGCGTGAAATATTTGCTGGTATGCTATGTTTTATTATTATTATTTATTATTTTCTTAAGATAGATTCCAATTTTATATTGCAAAATCGTATGACAAACTTTCCCAGCGCAAAACTTGCTTTTATTCTGTATTTTACTCTTGAAAACAGTGAATTCCTTCGAAAATAGCGTGAAAAATTAGCTGGTTTGTTATGTATTAGGGCCTCAAGATGAATTCCATTTTGTATAACAAAATCGCTTACCAAACATTCCCAGCGTAATATTCAGTTTTAGTCTGTATTTCACATGTTAAAACAATGAATTTCATAGAAAATGTGTGAAAAATTTGCCGGTACGGAGTGTTTTAGTGTTTGGATTCCCATTTTATATAAGAAAAATTGTACAGCAAACTTTCCCAACATAACATTCAGCTTTCATTTTTATTTCACAGTGAGTTTCATAGAAAATACCATGAAAAATTCGCCTTTTTTGTGTCTTATAATCCAATGTGGTTCATTGCCTGAGAAATATAGTATTTTTGATACATCACATTTTCCATTCCTTTAAGAAAAGATTTACCCGTTCCGATCTATCATTTTTCTTGGCATTTCATGCAATTAATGGGAATTGTCTATTGTCATTTCTAGTTCGTGATTGTAAAACTGTGAGTACCGATACATTGAAATAAAGCCGGGTAACAGCCAGATACCCATATCAGATCCATAAAATACTCAAAAATATGTACCAGCCCTTCAAACGACTATCAAATGAGACTCTCCACTAGTTAACACAACAAGGCACGTTACTGTTATGTTGGTGCTACATTCTAACAATCCAAGCGTGTGCATGTTATGTTAGAAAATAACAAATTAATCGAATGAATTTGAACTCATTCTACGACAGATGTTTGACGTCTATGCTAGTGATTTATTATTTCTTTATTTCTAATAGAAATAAATATGAATGTCTTATGCAGTTTCATTTTTTTTAAGATGCTGCTCCTTTATTTTACCTGCCCCGGGGGTTGTCTTGAACATCCTTGCATAATAGATTACAGTAAGATGACTGCAGCCCTGTGTGGCGCTTTGAAAAGCCTCTCTTGAAATTTACATCACCTCCAACATCAGCAGGCCTGGGATTCAACTAGTTTACGCTATATTATTCATGTGGAAATTAACTCATGCTGATAATGCTCATGTTTTGTGACTCATGAGGATATGCGTGCGAGAGAATAGTAATAACGTGAAGGAGGAAATAGCCTGCTTAAATTTGCAGGTTTACCGTCACATGCGTTTGTACAGCCGCATGCTAGAAATGACAAATTAAAAGAAGAGAAAATTCGCTTAGTTTCGTCAGATTTGAAGGAAAAAGACATGTTGGTCCAGGGGAGTTGCTAGACGTTTTTCTGCGTCGTGAAATAAAATAATGAAATGCATTTAATGGTTATTGACAGTTATTGATTTTATTTAGTGCTTGAAAATATACAGAAATTACAGATATTAAAGTGTATATAGTTAATGTATATAATATGCAGCTCTTTGTTTTAAATTACCATCTTTTTTAGGGGAAAATATTGTGTATTAAAAAAAACAGTGGTATCGACGCTTAGTATCGGCGACTACTCAAAAGAACTCGAGGAAAAGTGACATGGATTTCATGATTTTTTTTGTCAAGGAAATAGCTATATTTGCAATACAAGGGAAAATTTTGCGTATCAAAACTACTTAGTATGGATAATTGGTGACTACTCAAGAGTTAACTACTTGATATCGGAAATTTTTTTCGATAATTGGTGACTACTCAAGAGGTAACGACTTAACATCCCTAATTTTTTATGCCACTAACAAAACCAGTTACCAAATAAAACAATTTTTTTTGCATTTTCTACAGCTTCAAATTTCATGCAGGGATGTGATGGAATTTGCGAAAACGCGATTAATCGATACAAACTAAATAATCGACAGACTAATCGATCCAAACTAAATAATCGACAGATTAATCGATTAATAAAGTAATTGTTAGTTGCGGCTCTTTTTTTGGTTTGTTTTTTTTTTTTCCCAGGTGAAGCTTCAAACATATGTATAGCTTTTCAGCAATTGCACTGCATTTTTCACAATTTCATATGATCTTCAAATGTCCCCTTTTTGTCCTTATTAGACATTCCAAATGCACAGAGTTAAGTAGTCGGGTAGCCAGCGGCTGGAATTGGAATTTTACAATGTCTCCCATTTCAATCAGTATTCTTCTGTGAATGCTTCTGTGTGTCTCACCTCATTTCCCGCTTTGCCGTTTCACCTTTGCGTCTCGCTGCAAATGGATTAACCGATCGTGACAAAAAAGTTAGCGTCCCAAATCTATTAGCGTTTTTCATCCGTTCAGCGAATTTTCATGCTTAATTATCATAACCTTTCCCTCGCTCGTCGCTATCCGTCTTGGATATTGCCTTTTGTTTTTCGCTTTTGTGCAACATACCCTCCTGAGAGCCAGCCTATTCGTTTATGTCCACCTTTGTGTCCAATTTGTCTCACAAAAGCGAATTTCCCTCCCACCCCAACATGTGAGATATCATCGGAAAGGCTGGGATGTCCTCTATAGAGCACACTGGGACTTATGAGGGAACCGCCATTGATTTAAAAGATATAGACCAAAAACTAATGTCCACAACAGTGGACACAAATGAATACGTTGGATCTCAGGTGGATATTATGAATGCTATGTGACTTTCATTTATAGGTTAGTGGGAGCAGATGTCCAGATAAATCTGGACATTTCCACACTTGGACACATAAAAAATAAAATACAAGCCGACTGAGAATTGAAAAACACCTGGGAGTGTAATATCTCGATCCGCGCCACTTTAGCGAAGACGGGATTCCTTCACTTGGGTCATATTCTGCCCACTTCATCCTGTTAAATTTCCACTCATGGCTGTCCTTTGACTGGACCCCATTTGAGACGCTGCTCAAGGGACTGCTGCTCTGTGTCATTTGTCAATTATTATCTTATCGGCTGAAAACTCAACGGGAACATTTACTGTCGTGACCTTAGCCTGAGAAGACTCAATCAAAACTATGATGTCACTCAAGATTTTAGATGGTTTTTGCAGGTATATGCGTTTTGTTTTTTTTCCCGTAGTTTTTCATAACCCTTGCCTACAATTGCGTCCATTTTTTGGACAAATTCTTGAAAATTGCACTTGTAGGATTTTAACCAAGGGTTGTCACTTTCCTGGTAGTGTGATAACTAAGTGGTTGTGACATTTCAAACTTTGACACGATGCCACCATCTGGGTGAAATTTCAGCTCCCTATTGTCTTGTTTCAATGTAAAATGCCTTTGATGTAAAGATTAAAAAATTGGCCAAAACAGCACGTGCTGTTTTTCAGTTTTTTTTCAGTTTGAGCTGAAAAGAGGAATTATTTTCAATAAGTTGATTCATGTTACAATGAGTGTGCTCTTAATTTGAAAAGAAAACTGTGGAGTTCCTGTCACGGCATTAAACTTTAAACTAAAGGCCTGCAAGGTTTTGCAAAGTAGACACTAAAATGTAAAATTGCACTAGGTT
Organism: Hippichthys cyanospilos; assembly: GCF_059441005.1. Lineage (NCBI taxonomy): Eukaryota > Metazoa > Chordata > Actinopteri > Syngnathiformes > Syngnathidae > Hippichthys > Hippichthys cyanospilos. The sequence goes on from NC_142387.1 coordinate 11,522,825, forward strand.
GGTTCATATTTCAGTCAATTTGCTCTTAATTTAAAAAGAAAACTGTAGAGTTCTTGTCATGGCATTAATCTTGAAACCAAAAGCTTACAAAATTATACAAATTAGACACAAAAACATAAATTGCAATAAGTTGATATTTATTCCAAGCAATTTGCTCTTAATTTGAAAAGAAAACTCCAGTTTCTCTCACGGTATTAAACTCACAACTAAAAGTATCCAAGATTTTGAACATTAGACACTTAAACGTTGTAATTTTGTAATAAGTTGATTCATGTTTCAATCAATTTGCTTTTAATTTGAAAAGGAAACGTCCTGTTCCTTTCTTTTAAAAAGCATCAAATTAAATTTGCTTTTGCCTGCAGAAACCTTCTTCAAATCTCACATTACTGCGACTCATCCACGAGCTCCTTCAGTTTCCCCACTCTCAAAATCTGAAGTAAGATTAATATTGCAAGTGATAGCTTCCGCTGACTGAATAATTTGCGCTGGCTGCCAGCTTTAAATGATGAGCTACAATGACTTCCTTTAAAAAAAAAAACACTGGAGATCCCATTAATACCCCTCTTATCTCTTCTCGTCTCCTTCAAACTCGGACATATTTACCGATGTTCTAGCCTTGCCTGCCACAGACATAAATAGTCAGCAGCTGTATTGGCTTTTGGCTTGTGCAATAATAAAGCTGCCAGCAGAAGTGCCTTGTAAAACAAAAAATACAAGAAAAGAGAGGAGCTGTATTTTTAAAGTAAGATGTGGATTGGTTCAAGTACAGTTTGGGAAAAAAATCGCTGGATGAATTGTGACAAAATGTCCATTGTGCGTCTTCATCGCATATTGGGGACGCTTTATGGAGTGACCATCTCGGCGCATCTGTGTGCAAATTTTAGTTAGCAAGCAGCTAATGACCCAATGAAGCAAAGGTCAAACAAACTGGAAATCTTAGTCTGATTTAGTTAATGGAAATAAAGATAACTTATTGGCGACTAATAATTCTGCATAAAGTGGCAATCTACACATATAGAAGATCCCACGGCCAGAAAAACGAGTTGTGAATCAATTAAAAGTGCAAAATTCGATGATAATGATTCGATGATAACTTTACTTACTTGTTATGCAAGTTCAATTAGGAACTTCCTGTCTTCCAAAACGAAACATCAAAGGATGAAATGACAAGAACAGTAGATCTATATGAGTCATCACAAAGTTAATTCATTCACTGCCAGCCCACCTAAAACATTTGACGTCGTTTTCCGTCAATGGTAGTGAATGAGTTACATTGTAAACATTTTAGAAACGTTTCATGACTATATTCAGCATTAAAATGAACAAATATATATATATAACACTATATATATATATATATATATATATATATATATATATATATATATATATATATATATATATATTAGTGTTATTGTCATTGTATTAGTGTAGTCAATCTCTCTCTCTCTCTCTCTCTCTCTCTCTATATATATATATATATATATATATATATATATATATATATATATATATATATATATATATATATATTTATTTATTAGTGTTATTGTCATTGTATTAGTGTAGTCAACCTTTCTCACTCTCTCTCTTTCTCTCTCTCCCTCTCTCAGAGAGATTTATTATAGTTATCCTAATTATTATTGTTACATACATATATATATATATATATATATATATATATATATATATATATATATATATATATATATATATATATGTGTATATATATAAGTGTTATTGTCATTGTATTAGTGTAGTCAAGAGAGAGACTTTTATTATAGTTATTCTAATTGTTATTGTTTATTATCGTTATGATAATAATGTGAGGCCAGCAGAGAAGGCATTGCTGGCCCTGACGCCCCACCATAATATATATATATATATATATATATATATATATATATATATATATATATATATATATATATATATATATATATATATATATTGGGTCCCAGGGTTGTCTTATCTGTTGAAACCGGGTCAAAACTGTTAAAGTTCGCCGTCCGCTGACCCAAACGAACGCCAAGTCCTAGAGCATCTGTAGTTCATATTAACTTTCTCTAAAATTGTATTCATCGGGGGACTATTCGCTAACAGTGCACTTGCGTGTGTTTATATGTGCAATTGAAGACTTTACATGTAATTAACATATTCCTTGTCATACACCGATGGGCTGTGAAAGGGATTAGTGTTTGCATGTGAAAGGAACTCCTGTCAACTGTGGGCTGTAATTAGGGTTAACAACTGAGCTTAGACCCAAAAACATCTTCAAGCGGGACTCAGTGAGCACTGTAATTAGGCATCCCTTTACAGTTCACCACTGCACTGATTAATGTTCTCTATAACATTACACTTTTTATTCCCCCGTCTCATTGGTATGAAAAGGGTATATTTGCCGCGCCATTTTTTTGTCATAATACGGAACGTTCTAACAAATCCTCTGCCCCAAAGTCTCTCTAAATACATTTTTTTTGCGTGTGTGTGTGTGTGTGTGCCGTTGCTTGGTAATGTTCTTTTATTGTGATTAATTCTCCTCTTTGTGTCTTTTCGTTCAATTTAAGCACAAGCCTAAACGCAGCAAGCGCACAGTGACACGCTTGGATTAAGTATGCCATCCCCTCAAACCCACGGGGAGTAACGGCGCTTTTTGAAACGAAAAGGGAGCCACTTTGAAATGCAAAAAAAAAAAAAAAGAAAAAACATTCCTGGAATGTGGAATGCTTGTGTGTTTAAATAATCAAATAACTCATTCACTTCCAGCCCTGTAAAAATGGATTTGACGTCTATAGCCGTCATTGGCAGTGAATGAGTTAAAAGCTCTTCCGTGAAATAATTGACTATTATTCATAGCAATTAATGCATTTTTTTTTATTTTAAATATAGGCCAGCGACATATTGTGACAATTAGAATAATTAACTCTGACGTCTATAGCCGTCATTGGTAGTGAATGAGTTAACCCTTGTAGCGTTATGCTACAAATTATTACAAATTATAAATTCCTCTGGATTTTTTTTATATCACAAAGGAATCAATGAGAAAGAAACACTCGGGAGCTGAAATTTCCAGCAAATTTAAAAATGCAATGATTATAATCGTTCTATGTGATTGCAGCTGGACGTTTGAGATTTTGGTTGCATAAATAATCATTGTCCAAATTTTGGACCATATAAAAGCATTAAAATCACAATTTCTGAAATGCATTTTAACGACATAAACGACATTGATTTTCCTGTGATTTTTGCAACATTCCATTGAGGTGCAGTCAAACTATCACAGCAAACAGAAAATTCTTTGTTGACTTGTGTTTCAACCATTTTTTTTTCAAAAGTATTTGCTCATATTTTTTTTCCAAAATGAAAGCAAATATTTTCACAATTTCACATTTTGATTCAGCACAATAATCATCAAACTGCTGTCATACAGAAGTAAAGAAATCGGACAATATTTCCAATTGAGAGGCTTGAACTCTGAGCATTTTTCAGCCTTGAAATGATTAATCGAATTTGAAATATAATCAACGATGAAAATTCGGAAGTTTATTTGTTGTAGATTAATTGCTGGACCTGTAGTTCATTTATATTCGGTGAATTGTTTTTTTCTTTCGTCAGTCGAAATGACAAATTCCCAAAAATGTGTTGCTAATTTAGGTAGCTAGCTAGGCATCGCTAGCTAGCACATATTTATTATAATATTATATTATATGGGGAGAAATTTAACGAAAGGAACAATGGCGTGTAAAGTTAGCGCCTATGAAAATACGTATATTAAAAGTGAGAAGAAAGTGCCCTGTTCTACACGGGCAAGTAAGATCGGGTTTTGAGAACACAGCGTGCTAGTGATCCCCCACCCAGCTGTCTTGCCTCCTCTCTTTTCTCTCAATTTGTTAACCCTGAGAGAAGGGAAACCCTTGGCGTTGAGTTCCCGAGAGGAAGAACAATGCTTGCTTTATTCATTCGTTCCTTCGTTCAGGCAGGTCAAGGCTCACATCAAAGCGCTTTCATTAGCTGACGTTTATTATCTGAATCGGGTTCCTGATTAGATTCCAACATGAAACGCCTCATTATAGGCACATTAATTCATTTCTTTGGACAGGTATGCTTGAACTAACGTGGACGTATATCCCAAGATCCTCCGGCCTATTAATTTTTGCCCTCTTTAGCAGAGATTCTTCTTTCCGAGACAAAGTGGGCACAGATTAATAGGCTGAGTCTCAGAAAGCTATATTAACTCATTCACTATACTATATCATAAAGATACAGTAGCTATTAAATAGCTAGCTTAATAGCTAGGTGCCTAAATTAGCTAATTTGCTAGGACGAATTGGGTACACCAGTCAACATAAATAGATAGGCTAGATCTCATGAGTATATATTAATTCATTCACTGTTATATATAATATAAAGCTAGCTAATAGCTAGCTATGTTCAGTAGCTATCTTGCGGCAACAAAATGGACACAGCATTCAACGTAAAAATACTAATAGAATACAAAGCTTAATATTATATATATATATATATATATATATATATATATATATATATATATATATATATATATATATATATATATGCATATAGCTAGCTAGCTAATATATGGCTAGATAGCTAGATAAATAGCTCCGTAAATTGGCTATCTTGCTTAGCCAAAATAGACACAACAGTCGATAAAAATTAATAGGCTAGGTGTCATGAGTGTATATTAATTCATTCACTATATAAATTTAAACTAGCTAATTAAAACTAGCTAATCTTAAGTAGCTATCTTGCAGCAACAAAATGGACGCACCATTCTACAGAAAAATAGGCCAGGTCTCCGAAGAATATATTAACTAATTGTAGTATCATACAAAGCTTGATAATACGCATAGCTAGCAAGCTAATCGATGGCTAGATTGCTAGATATATAGCTATGTAAATGAGCTAGCTTGCTTGGAGAAAATGGACACAACAGTCAACATAAAGGGATAAGCTGCACGTCAGTAGGATATTTAACTCATTCACTGTATTATGCAGTAATGTAAAGCTAGATCATATATAGCTAGCTAGCTACTACCAAAATTAGCTATATAGCTTGACCAAAATAGACACAACAGTCTACAAAAATGAATGGGCTGGGTCTCGGGAGCATATATTAACTCATTAGCTATAATATGAGGCTAGAAAATATATATAGCTAGTTAGCTAAATAATATATAGCTAGATAGCTAGCTACCTAAATTAGCCATCTTGCTGAGACAAAATGGAAATGAACAAAAATGAATAGGCTGCGTCTCATGTGGATATATTAACTCATTCACTATAATATAATACAAAGCTAGCTAATGTATGGCTGGCTAGCTACCTAAATTAGCTATTTTGCTGAGACAAAATTTACGCAAAGTAGAATATCATACTTGTATCAAGATCCTACACATAGACTACTCATGCACTGTCTCTTTTAATATTTTTGATTGATTCTTTGATCACGCATTTAACTAGTCATGGATGTCAATCATCCAGGACTTTCACCGTCATCTAACACTTGTAAAACAATCAAAGAAACAGCGGATTGCCTCATTTCTATTCCAGTTGAAGTCATGACAGTTTTGCTTTATGTGATGATAATTGAGTTTCAGGGTGTCAATGAAGCTTTTTATGCCGGGTAATTGTAGCGCATATTTTACGAGTAGTCAATGAGACATTTTTAACGAAGAATGGCCGAGTGTCACGGTGGACGGGCTTTGCAATGAGGAGACAGAAGATTGAATTTGAGATACTTTTAAGTGCTGCTGGCTTTGACTAAGAACGCACTCATGCAATAATATAGAGAGAACCGTAATGTAAATGAAAAGAGGAAATAATGACTCCACTCGTCCCTAAGTCACTGAAATTTCACCATCTCGGGGAACATGCGCTACCAAAGAGAAGAAATAGACCTCATTCACCAAGTTTCGAACAAAAATATCTCTTTTAGATGACGTGAGTTTATTTATTTGTTTTTATATGATGATTAAAGATGAATCCCATGACCCCGGTACATTGGAGCTCCTCAGTGCTTTGACGTGCATTCATTTGAAACAACTAAATGGCATGATCATTTTGAATCACAATTTCTGAATGCCCAACGTAGCATATAACGTGCAAAGGTTATATTTTTCTGAAAGCGGGACAAGGAATTGGTAGGTAGAATATAAGCAGTAACGTCATAGATTGCTAGCTAGTTAATTTAAGGATAGATAGGTAGGTAGGTAGGTAAGTAGGTAGGAAGGTAGGTAGGTAGATAACTTCTGTAACTATCTAGCTGGCTAATCTTAGATAGATAGATAGGTAGGTAGTAAGGTAGGTAGCTAGGTAGATAACTTCATTAACTATCTAGATAGCTAACCATAGATAGATAGGTAGGTAGGTAGGTAGGTAGGTAGGTCGGTAGATAACTTCAGTAGTTATATAGCTAGCTAATCTTAGGTAGATAGATAGATAGGTAGGTAAGTAGGTAAGAAGGTAGGTAGGAAGATAACTTCTGTAACTATCTAGCTAGATAATCTTAGATAGATAGATACATAAATAGATAGGTAGGTAGTAAGGTAGGTAGGTAGGTAGATAACATCAGTAACTATCTAGATAGCTAAACATAGATAGATTGGTAGGTAGGTAGGTAGGTAGGTAGGTAGTTCGGTCGGTCGGTAGATAAGATAACTTCAGTAGCTATATAGCTAGCTAATCTTAGATAGGTAGATAGGTAGGTAGGTAGGTCGGTAACTTCAGTAGCTATCTAGCTACAGTAGCTAGCTAAGCATAGATAGATAGATAGATAGATAGATAGATAGATAGATAGATCTAACAGCCTGTTAATGCTCGATCTAGATAGATAGATAGATAGATAGATAGATAGATAGATAGATAGATAGATAGATGCATACTTAAAGCTCCTATCACACAGATGGGCGAACTTTGGCAATTTTCTGGAAAGGTAGGTTTTGATCTCTTCGGGTTTTGTTCAAGGTCACAACTCCACTTCAGACGTTCTAAAACATTGTCTACCAGTTCTTCCAAAAGCGCCTTGTGAGTTTGAAGCAAGCATGATGAATCCCTGACGTGAACATGCATTCGCTACCTACATCAACACTTGCAAATGTTCATATCTCAGTGGGATAGGGGCTTTAGCAGACACAATGGACACAACATTCAACGTCCGTAGCATATCGGATCCAATCCGAGCTGTACCGAATGAAACCGTTCCCCTTTTCAAATCGAAGCGTCCTTCACTGGTTTTGCGCCCTACGTATCGAAAACCGTACTAAATCGCCTTCTGCGGAGACATGTAAACCCCTGTTGAACATCCGCAGTGTATGTTGCATCACATTTAAGCAGGTAGAGAAGTTCCCCTCCAGTGAAATGCTTTATCCTTCTCAGGTGACAAATATAGACTGCACAGCCAGCCCATAAAACTACTGTGAAGTTTGTAAAGGGGGAGGCTGAAATTAATGACATGAAACGGTCTAATGCCACGGCAGAGGGCAATGAATTATGCTTCCCCATTAAAGACATCTCTTCAATACAATAGAGTATGTCAGGTCCATCTGTGAAATCAAGATGTAAGAGTCACACTACATGCGAGCAGAGAAAGCTGGATCCAGCAGTAATTCTGCTCATTAATCACCTGTCCATAGCGCATCCTCCAGAGAGCAGCGCTGGTTTCTCCATGCTAATTACAGCAGTTGAAGGAGTGTTCGCTGCAGCAAATGCTCATAAGTAGCCATCTTTATCCTTCTATTGCCCTTCTCTTCTCATTCCAGTCATGGAAGGCATTAGACGGTCCTCATGTCCTCCCTCATTGCCCATACCCGTTCGACTTTATCACAGGAACTCCTCTTACCAGGCATGACTCACATCCATCGTATAGCCGACGTAACAAAAAAAACGGAACGGTAATGCTTCTAAAAGCAATGCAAAGCAGAGTGAGTAGTCAAGAATTGTGCTGGCATGGCGCAAAAAGAATTTTTACTACTTTTCATGCTTTTATTATTGTCATAAGCTTTATTCGGTAATAATACTTTTACTGCAGACACTGATGGCATTGAGGCACAGTTCCTCCTCTGGAAATATTGTCTCACGGAATCCTTCTTTGAAGGTCTTTTTTTGTTGTTTCTACAGTGTGTGAGAATAGGTCTACTGTCAAAGTCTGCCTTATATTTTGATGTCAGTTGGTGCACCTTATAATCTTGTTTACCCGATAACCTGGTGTGCCTTTTATCACAACGTTCTTGTAATCCTGTGTGTCTTATATCCTGGTGAATTTTATAACCCACTGCACCTCGCGTCTTATTTTCTGGTGTGTCTTATCACCTGGTGCGCTTTATATCCCGGCGCTATTACCTGGTGCGTGTTATATCCTTGTGCGCCTTATAACCCGATGCATTTTATAACCTGGTTTGTCATATAACCTTGCGCACCTTATATCCCAGCACATCTTGTGCCTTAGTGCATCTTATAACCCCGTTCCTTATAACCCGGTGCACCATATATTCCATTGCACCTGATATTCCCGTATATGTAACATTTCTCTGCGTATTGGTACACCTCATCACCCGGTGTGCCTGATAACTCAGTGCACCTCAAATCCAGCTGTTCTTATAACTCTCTACACCCTATATCCCGATTCATTTTATTACCCACAGCGCCTTTTGCATTCTGGTACGCCCTTTAACTCGATCGCCTTATAACCTGGTGTGATTTATGTACTTTATAACCCAGTTTATTTTATAACCCGTGTGCATTTTATTCCAGTGCGTCTTATATCCCTGCGTGCTTACAAACCTGTACGCCTTACATCCCGGTGCACCTTATACCACCTGTACCTTATAACCTGGTGCGTCTTATTGTGGTGCGCCTTATAGGCCAGTCCCATCTAACCTGGTGCACCTTATATCCCGATACACTTTTTACCCCGATGTTTCTTAAAACCCGGTGCACCTTATATACTGGCCTACCTTATATCCTTATGTGCTTTATAACCTGGTGCATCTTATAACCCGGTGTGCCATATAACTGTTGATTAAAACTGAGCCATATGCCATCACAAAAAATACAGTTCTATAATAATTCTGTGAGGTTAGGGTAACTCATGCACTGCTATTGACAGCTATATACATCAAAGACCTTTTTTTTACAGGGCCACTCACGGCTGTAAAAATAACCAAACAAACAAACATAAAAATCCATTTTAACGGGGCTGGCAGTGAATTGGTTAATAAGATGGGTACATTAGAGGGGAGACTGTAATTATGCCATGTGCTCCAATAGCTTATGCAATGGCATTATCGAGGGATCTTTTTTAAATGAAATGTAATGTTTGTCAATAATAATAGGGTTATAGTTCAATTTAGTCCAAGCAAACGTAGCCATTACTGGTGACACGGATTGTCCGCTTCCACAATTCTAATCGTCTTTCTTTCTTTGTTACAGATGGAGATAACGCCGGAGCCTGATGATGAGGGGACAAAAATAAGTGTAAGTCCAAAACCATTAAGCCAGTGCTTCTCAAGGTCCAATTATGATTTCAGTCAGACTAGTAATTGGCAGAAATTGGACAATTTAGAAGTACTCGGATCCTTGAAGTTGAATGGTTGCGAGGGGTGGGAAAAAAAAATCATTCACTGCTTGTTGATTATTTTCTATGTTGTAATGATAATGAGAGAATATAGAAATTCTCCAAAAAAGCAGTCCAGCTCCATTAAATTCGCCATGGTATGGAATGGTTATTTCTATTGTGGGAAATCATAGGGTGTCAAATTGACAAATACTGCACTGAATGTGCTTTGACCTAGCAAACGTGCAACATATTGAAATCCGGTTAATCGCGTAAATTGGCTAACAAACCTATGAACCAGCTTGTGACAATGCACAGCTGTAATCCCTTCAATGACAGAATCTGACAGCTGTCCAGTGCAGCGTCATCATCCTTTGGCAGCGTCTCATCAAAGTGTGAGTTGAGGCCAGCCCGGCCGGTGAAAAAACGTCAACCGTTTTTGGTCATTTGTCAACGTCAAGGCCCGTTTATAGCTTTTCTATTACAGTGGCCTATTAATGTGGTACCTCTCCTTACGAATGCCTCTTATTACAAAAAAATCAGGTAACGAAACGTCTCTTTTGAAAAACATGATCTCTAGTTACGAAATAAAATTCAGGACACAAAAGAGGAAATATTTTGCGTATAATAATGAGATGCGAGAAACCAGCCCTCTCTCGAGAAAGACTATAATGTAAAAGATCACAACTAGCAGTCGTCTTTTCTAATGAGGATTTCCTATGGTTCCTACGATACATTTGCATAATTTCTTGAGACACCTGCTTGTCTGCAAACAAGAGACACAGTTCTTTTCTCTATTTTCTGTGGTCTTACACTTTGCACCAACAGTACACACCGTAGTACTAACAAACGTAAAACTGATATTAGCTACAGCTAATATTGTACATTTTCAAATAAAAATATTTCTCGAATCGCAAGTGAACTAGCATGTTGTTCCGTCTGACGTTAGCGTGACATACAGGAAGAACTTCACATGACCTTAAACTAAACTAAACTAAAAGTTAATTACACGCTTAAAATTATCCTCAAATAAATATTGCTGCTGATGTGGACGTGTAAATGATGCCTCGATCACTGGAAATGCAAAATAATAAACGTACAAATAAAAAGACGTACACAAACTTGTTTGCGTGGACCACCAATACGCTAGCGCCATCTCAAGGCAAACAAATGAACTATGTTCATATTATCAACTGCTACAATGTATGTTATGCATATAAAAGATTTAGGAACTTTTTTTGGGGGTAAGGCTTGGAACGAATTAGGCTATTGACATGTAAAAAGCGTCTACTTAAGAAAAATTCACATTGCGAAATGGACTTCTTGAACAAATTAACTTTATTAGTAGAGTTACCTCTGAATATCTTTTTTTTCTTACTCATTCACTACCATTGATGACTATAGACATCAAACATCGATTTTAACGAAGCTTAGCTCACCCATAACCATTGACAGTTATACCGTTCCCCACTCAAATGAAATGAATCCACCCCTGCTTCCGAAGTCCACCAACGTCTATTTTTAAACAACGGGATTCCGTTATTTTATATCTGAAAAGCTGCCGGTCAAGGATGAACTTGTACAGCTTACCCGTCTTAGCCCAGAACTCAATCCTCACCAGGCAAGGAGCCATAAAACAAAATATATAAATAAAGTGTCTTCTGTAAATACAACCAACCCAGCAAATACAAAGAATTTAATCACTACAGAAAGGTGCTACAGCACCACACGGAAGAACTGAGAGGTGATCATTACTTCGCCCGAAAAAAGCGAGAGCTACAAGATTGTTTCAAAGACGGAAGGATTGGATTGCAATAATCTTGGGGGGATCGCTTGCATATGAGTCAAAAGACATTCCTAAAGGCCATTCACCCCAAAAATATGGAGAAGATTCATTTTTTATGTCAAGAGATCTTCACGATATTTGGACTATGTGTGCCCCTCAGTTGGATAATGATTCATGCCAAAGTTGTAGGTAATGGGGACCAGGTGCACTTTTTCGACCTTAGGTGGCGCTGCAGAGCTATTTTTTTTGCATTGTTTTGGGAAACACAAAAATATCAAATTTTTCACCGGGCCCAACAAATGTGCAAATTTTGGTGACTTTTCGTGCATATTTAGGCCCTCAAAAATGGAAAAGCGCTGCACAGTAAATAATAATAATAATAGAAATGTGAAATAAGAGAAATGTGCTAGGCTGCTCACCCAACCAATCCACCGAAAACATTCTTGCTGTTAAAACAGTCTGTTTAACCCCTTAACACAGGGCCCATTACACAAAAAGACAATCAGTGTGGCAAACAAAGCAAAGTGGCTAAATCAACACTTGAAAGGCAATTACTGACAGAAACGGGAAGAAACTGAAACACCGGGGAAAATAAAGCAAGGAAACCCTCAGCTCAATTCCGAGCACAATGGTGTAAAGTTGACCTCTGTGGAATTAGAGTTCACGTGTGTATGTGTGATCCATTTTGGACATTTACCTGGGCTGCTTAGATCGGGGAAAAAAACGTAAAAGAAAATTCCTGAGGCTTTGTTACTTTGATAATGAGATTGCTACCATGAAACTGCACAAGAAAAGCAGAGCATGTGGTCTTTCGAATACTCAGATAGTCAGTGTTTTAGTTTTCGATATCAGACTTGGACGGTTTCGAGAACACTTTTTAAGGGTCTTGAATCTCGTCTCAGGATCCAGGGCATTTTTACATTTGTTTTAGTCTTGACCTGGGTAGTCCCAGCATTTTTTTTCCAAGACCTGTTGAGACCAAGCTAGTATTACCGTATTTTCCGCACTATAAGGCGCACCTAAAAGCCTTAATTGTTTTTAAAAAGCTGATGGTGCGCCTTATCATCAGGTGCGCCTTATATATGGATCAATATTGAGATTGGGATTCATATATGGGGAATGAAGTGCTAAAGTAAGCTTTACCTGTTTATTTTGTGTGTTTATAGTTGGTCATATTAACATTGAGTTATTATGCTATTGAGAGTTTAGAGTTATTTTTGTTATTACTTTGAGTATTACTATATTGTGATTGAAAAAGTTTTAAAATATGTCATTAATTGAGGGTGCGCCTTATAATCCGGTGCGCCTTATAGTGCGGAAAATACGGTACTTTAATCAATGATAAATTGATTAATGGAAAAGAATTGTGTCTTTCCACTACTTCAAATGCACCATAGTAGAGTCTTTTTTTGTTGCATTTCTAGAAAAAAAACATATGAGGCATTGTATTTTTTTTTTTTTTTTTGGGGGGGGGGGGGTTCTTTGACCAGTCATTGTCTTTCTGGTCTGAAGTTCTGAGTATGACTACTTCAAGTAGTGAAATAAATACGAAACAGTCAACGTTGTAAGAAATAATTCATAATTTGCTGTATGCATGTGCAAAAAACGGCATCTATATTAGAACCTCGCTGATGATCCACAGATGCATGCGGCATACACTCAATAGCAACTGATTTTCTAACAACTTCTTCCTAAGGAGCTAATCAACGGAATGTAGAGGAAGGATATTATTTGCATCAAATTGGTTCCAGTCATTCAATCATACCACTGTTGCTGGTAGCCATTTTTTCTTTCACGACACTGGTAGTCTCGCTTTGCTTACTGTGGCGAACAATCTTCTTCAGCATGGCCATTTTAGAAGCTGAATAAATGGACAGGTCGGATACAGTTTTAGATGTCAGTTAATGCATTGATTGCCAATGATGGCTGTCGATGGCAGTGAACGGTTTAACATATATAACTTTACCTTTTCTGAAACAACGATGACTTTGTTATGACGGGGTTCCGACCAACGGATAAGTGAAAACTGTAGTCTAAGTGTCCTGGAGAGCTATAAGGAAACTAGAAAAGACCTGAGTCGTAATATTTGCTTTCATTCATTGGTTTATTTATAACACCTGTCTCTTTTAAAACCGGTGGATTTTACCAAATGGTAAACGGTAGCCAGCATGTTGACCCAAACGTCCTGCTTTTCAGTGTAATGAAATGTATCCACCCCTGCATATTTTCACAGACCGTCAAAGTGCAGGGCAATGATATCTCCCACAAGCTCCAGATCTCCAGAGTCAGCAAGAGCGACGAGGGTTTGTACGAGTGCCGGGTGACACAGGCCAACTACGGGGAGATTGTGGATTACAAAGCCCAAGCTTGGCTGAGGGTCAACGCCTCCGCCAGAGCAAGACGTCCATTGCAGCCGCCCAAGAAAAGCTCCCCTCTGCACCTGACAGACAAGAAACCAAGAAAGTCCGTCTCATCTTTGGGCCAAGACGGTATGAGTTCAGATCAGAGGGTGGATTCCTCATCGTCTTCTCACACATCCTCCAACACGGATAAACACCATCCCAGCTCAGGTATATAAATGAGGAGATTGTTGTTTATTTACTGTGTTTTTCCAACTATATAGCGCAGTCTCAATATGCAGATGTTTTTTTTTTCCACATTTCTAATTAGAAAGTGCTTGCGGTTATCAGGCGCATGGGGGACATACCGAAAGCACATTTCCACATATTAAGCAATGCGAACAATTACAAACAAATTTCGGAAATCATGAGAAATTTAAATGATAAAAGACAAACTGAAAGAGGACATGCATAAATAATGGTGCGCCTGAGTACAAAGGTGCAATATCAGTTTCGGAGAAAACGTAGGGATTTTAAGTATATCTGAAAATTACGGTAAGTATTTGCACCTTAATGCTCATGAGAACCGTGAAGCTGTACATACGCAACATGAATTATTATTAGCAATTAAAAGAGGTAAGACTCCCCATTTATTTCTTTCGATGTATTTAAAGTCGGCTCGGTCTGGCAAAAGTAATTGGACTCATCTGAGTCATGTTATACATATATTTTTTAAATGATACCCATTGGAATTGTTGGCACTTTTCGGAGAGAATGGGAATTCTCTCTAGTGTTTGACTCTATCCTGCAAAATTTTGAATAATATTTTGTTTCTTCATTCTGCTATTCAGCGAGCTTGCAAATAAGTCAAGCAATTGGACACGTTTTAACGGTAATTCTTTCATTGTCATTCATGACTATAGACGTCAAAGATCCATTTCTACTTGGCGGGTTGGCAGTGAATCAGTTCAGGTCTACTTCTCAATATTATGGTCCTAGAGTTCCTTAAAGTTGAGCCGAAAGGACCGCAGTCAGCTTAACTGCATACATTAATAGACAGACCGACGGTAGCGACGCACTAAATCAATTGAGTCATTTCCATAAAGCTTCCAGGAAAGGAACCAAATTCGATATATTCACAGTTAAAATGACTTAATTTCCCAAATTACACGAGCAGGCACGGGGAAAACAGTCGTAGGTCAAAGTCACAGTGAGAGTCTTGATCAAGCTGAAAGGATAGTGTGCATAGGTGCAGAAAATACGAACAAAGGGAGCTCTGTGTGCTCTGATTAATGCATGTCTCACGCTTGAGTCCGGGAGAACAAAATGGAAATGTCTCCGTTCGAAGTGATTCCACACTTCAGTCATCCAGATGAAACCAGAGTGATTATCTATGTGCGTATGGATACCCTCCAAATGAACTCTGAAATGATATAAATTGAGATCTCCGCACTTGGCTCCTCTCTGGTTATACAAATAAAGTACGGAACTGTATTTTTCGGACTATAAGGCAAAGTGTAAGGTTCGAAGGTGCGATCTCAAAGAGCAGGTCTATTTTGGGGATTTCTATATACAGGGTGCACCGTGTTATAAGATGCACCGTGTTACAAGGCACACCTTGTTATAACGTGCTTATTAAAGGAAACAAAATGGTACGGCAAATAAGTCTGTTTAGTCAAAACCGTTTCTAGATTGGGCCCTATTAATGCATTTTTACTAATCGAAATCTAAAGGGACATATTTATTATTGATATTGATAAACAGATGTAAAGTACTATATATTTTTGGGCTGTGTAACTAGTAAGGAATTTAACAATATTTGAAATGCCGGTATCTAAAGATATACCGGTTATAAGATGCAAAATATGCACCATGTTATTCGACATATTAAATGCGAAGGGAAACAAATCAGTAGAGCAAATAAGTCACGTTATTCGAATCTATTTCTAGATTTAGCCCAATTAAAAATGCATTTGTGTTCATCAACAGATATAGAGCGGCGTTATTTTTCCAACGATGTAAATTGGAAGTAATTTAATTATAATAACTGAAAAGCCAACATCCATACATGGACTTGTTATAAGGCGTGATGAATTCTAAGGGTCACCGGTTATAAAGTGCACCGGGTTATACGACGCATTACCACCTATTAAGGTAAACAAACTAGTGCAGCAATTAAGGAATTTTATTCCAATCCATTTCTCGATTCAGCACTAATAAAATTGCTGTTTCCGGAAAAATGTAAACTACCATATTTTTCAGAAATTAAATAGGAAGGGTTCTAAATGTGAAAAGCCGCGATCTCCAAGGAAACCAGTTATGAGGCGCACCAGGTTATGCCGCATTATTGTTCTGTCAAACTTTATTCAATTTGAATTCCACATCCACCTGATAATAGGCAATATTGTCTATTTTGGGATACATCCGTTTTTTGGTTTGTTTTTTTGATTCATTGGGAAAAGAAGTTTCAACTTCTGCTTTCCGCGCCAAATACTTTTTGAACAAGGTGCCCTTGTGCGTCTGAATATGATGCGATGAGCTTTGGATTCACAAGTCAATTCGCTCATCGCGATATTCTACGAGCGGCGGCTCGGGATTGTGAACGGCATAAAAGCAATCAAGGCAGACACTTGCCTTTGTAAACAAGCGAATAACCGTCGTCTGGAACAGATGGCGAAAGCCGCTCTCGTACATCCGAGATACAATGGGCATGCCGGGGCATAATCATTCGGCCTATAAGAAGCCATGCCGGAAGTTATCCAACATTATTATCGCATCCGTTGAGCGAGAAGGTTTCTTTGTGTCGTCCGTTTTTACCCAAGGCCGCTCGTCAACAAGGCGAACGAGTTCATACCAGACGATCCGCGATTATGCTTTGAGTATTAATTACGTACCTCTGAATTTGTCCAGGGTAAATGGAGTTATGTTTGTTTATTTGTGTCCACGGTAGTGGACAATGGATCTCAGGAGGATGCTCCATAGGATGCTCAAAACACTAGAAATTCGACGTAGCTGAACGTATCGTTGCAACTAAAAATGATTTGGATTATCGAATAATCTTTCGATTGAATCTCGTTTATTTATTTAAATTGTGTTAAAAAAAAATCATTCTAAGAATAAAGCCAGAATTCTAAGAACAAAAAGATTGAGACTTCTGAGGATAGTCAGAATTCTTAGAATAGAACGATTCAGCATTCTGAGAGTCAAGTTTGAATTCTGGCATTAATGTATGACTGTTCTCAGGATCTATTTTTTTTATTTACACGCTTGGCAAAATGATCATTTAGAGAACAAAGTCAGAATTTGGTTTTAATATTTGAGTTTAAAATGATTGAAAATTCTGAAAATACAGTTCTGAATTTAGAGTTCAGACTATTTTAAGATTTTTCACTCTGAGAAAAATGAGAATTCTAACTTCAAAGTGAGGATTTTGACTTTGCTCAGAATTCTGACAGTTTCCTTAGAATTCTCTTTTTTACTTTACACACGAATCAAAGTGAAAATTCTAAGAAAAAAATAGTATTATGATATTAGGAAGAGTTCTGACTTTCGGGATCATTTTGAATTAATGCTCAGAATTCTTTATTTTATTTACACCCTTATTAAATTGAGGATTCTCAGAATAAAATCAGAATTCTGAGATTAAAAAACGAGTTTTGAGAAAAGTAAGGTTTCTGACTAGAGATAATTCTGAGAAATAAGTCAAAATTCTGAGAGTAAAAAACTGACAGTTCTTAGACCTGAGTTTTAACATTACTGAGAATGCAAAATAATTTTCTCAGAATGAATGCACTCAGAATGAAACGCTTATCAAAGTGTGAATTCTGAGAATAAAAATGAATAATCTGAAAATAGTTTATACTGTTGTAAGAATTCTGACTTTTTTTTCCATTTTTTCTTTACACAGCAATCAAAGTGAGAATTCTGAGCATTAAAACCATGAGAATTATGAGAATAAAATCAAAAATCTCACTTTTAAGTTAGTTTGAATCCTGAGGATAGTCAGAATTCTCATTTGTCAGAACGATGAGCATTTGAAAGGCAGAATTCTGACATAAATGTGAAAATCCTGCTAGCCTTTTCTTTTTCTTCGAAAAATCAGAAATCTCACTTTTAAGTTAGTTTGAATCCTGAGGATAGTCAGAATTCTCATTTGTCAAAACAATGAGCATTTGAAAGTCAGAATTCTGAGATAAATGTGAAAATCCTGCTAGCCTTTTCTTTTTTTTTCGAAAATCAGAAATCTCACTTTTAAGTTAGTTTGAATCCTGAGGATAGTCAGAATTCTCATTTGTCAGAAAGATGAGCATTTGAAAGTCAGAATTCTGACATAAACGGGAAATTCCTGCTAGCCTTTTCTTTTTCTTCGAAAATCAGAAATCTCACTTTTAAGTTAGTTTGAATCCTGAGGATAGTCAGAATTCTCATTTGTCAGAACGATGAGCATTTGAAAGTCAGAATTCTGACATAAACGTGAAATTCCTGCTAGCCTTTTCTTTTTCTTCGAAAATCAGAAATCTCACTTTTAAGTTAGTTTGAATCCTGAGGATAGTCAGAATTCTCATTTGTCAAAACGATGAGCATTTGAAAGTCAGAATTCTGACATAAATGTGAAATTCCTGCTAGCCTTTTCTTTTTCTTCGCTGACCCCCTCCCGGAGAAACCAACCACAGAAGATATTACTCATATTTATTCATTGCAAACTCAAACCCGACTAAGCCTTACCGCCCCCAGCTAATCCGTACAATGGTAAACTGAATAAAACTGGACCACCGTGTGAAACCGTGGCTTCCTTCATCATTTAAACCCACATCTAATACAAATGTTATTCTAACACTTTACTGCCAAATTAAAAGCAATATTTCCTTTTTATAGTCACATTTGCAGTCACATTCTTTTCTTATTCAACTCGTCAAAGTACACCCGCCCTTGTACTGTGATAGTCTACATTTTTTTATCCTCGGGAGATTAAATTCTCATTACCTCCACATTTTTCATTTCTTTCCCTATCAAACTAATTTCAGTCATAATTTTACTGGCCCACCTTTAAATGCCAATCATTTCCCCAGCGGGTCAAGGCAGTTTCAACATGAAGTCACTCACGCTCCGGGCTGGAAAAACCTCCCGCACCCCAAAGCAAAACGCGGATAGATTATTTTTGAACGATGGAAACAAGTTCAATCAACCCCGGGGGCTTCGGTGTCGTAGATTATCAGACGGGAACGTTATGCTGACAACTATGTTGCGGCGCGTGTTTGACGCTGATAAAATGTGTCTCTGTGCCGTGCACGCCCACCTAACGGGAAGACAGGTGTGACTGTTGAAGTTTTTATCACGTCCCGGGTTTAGGTTCTAGGAAGATGAGGATCTTGCGATGACATTCAAACTGTCGAGGAAAATGCAATTTTCCTATTCTGGGGTTTTTAAATGGGACATAGTGCTTGGTATTGCCGATTGAAATCGTATCGCGATACGGATCGCAATGTATTGAAAACACGCAGAAAACATTTTGATGGAATGGAGAAATTCTTTGGAGTATTTTTCGTTGACATCTTACGTTAAAGGTTCTTAAAAAAAATCAGCATGTTCACGTATTTTCATTTTGAGCACGCCCTTGACTGTGTTAATATTTGAAGTCAGAAAAAAAACGATAAATATCAGTACTAAGATTTCGCCTACCTAATTTAAGATGTGCGTATTCAGAATTACACGTACTGAAGTAATAATACACATCAGTACAGCGTGGCGTCTTGAAATAAATACCGTCAAATCTCGGGTTCCCTGGTACTCGACCTACGCTGTTTTCACATTACGACGACTGAGAGTTTTTCGCCATTTTGTCCGCAGTAGCCCACCGGTGTCATTTGTGCGCCGTAATTTTCTCTGTATCCTCGCCGTTTTTAACATCACACCCCCAAAAATGAAATCTTCTAGCGATTGGTTCAACCAAGACGACAGCGATGACGGAATATGACGGAAATTAAGCTGAATATCAGAAAAAAGATCGGAGAAAGGCGCAACGTCAGCGGGCATCGGTAAAGCCATAAGTTTCAGTCACTTAAGAGCAAGTCCGTATTTTACCCTCACCCTCTTCCGTGTGAAATATTATACATGTATTTGGACACTTATTTCAAAATTTAGGGGCTGTTTAGGGGTCTTAACGAGTTAATTCCGATTTACACGGAAATTTCAGTACTTTGCCAGTGTGGGAACGGAACTCGTTCGTAAACTTGAGGCCTGCCTGAATGGAAATTTCTATTGTGGAATATTTTTGCCTTTTTGGTAAAAAAGACAAAAAGATCATTAGAATTCATGTATCAAATACTTTGTTATAATGAAATATTACCACGATAAGGTATGTCAAAATTGATACATTATGGCTTGGAAACTTCGTCTTACTGCGATACACACAGTTGGTATTGCAATATGTCAACAATATCGATGTCTAATACACAGCTTTCAAATTGTTCCCCTATAGATTTAAAAAAAAAAAAAAGGCGACCATAAGAAAATGAAACCTTTTGTATATCTTTCACAGTTGAGCACGGATGAGTCATCTTGCCAGTTAGAAATGTCAAAACAGCTATTTAAAGCGTCCCTATTCTTAACCTGATGAATGTCATGCCGCTTTGTCAGTTTCCGCACATCGCATCGTTTCTGACTCAGACTAGCTGTAAACAAACATTGTGATTCAAGCTATAAAATTGAATGCGGTAGCTGAATTGATCTTGTGTGGGTTTAACACGTCAATGGAACTGATTTGCGATTACTAAGAGCCGCCATTGTTGGAGAATTTCGAGGCGCGACGATTAATGAGCGACTAATCAGTTACCAAATTAATCAGTTGATATTTTTGGTAATCAATGAATTGTTTCTAGATGGAAAATGGTCAGAATACGTAAAATTTCAGCTTCTTGGTCAACCATTTCGTCGGCGCCTCCGGGCCCCTTTCCGTTATCGTAAATCCACCATTTTTTCCGATTTTACATGTTTTGCTAGTCTGTCAAGTGTGTTTCCGTCAGTCACCAACCGACAGGAAGTCCGTTGATCCGACGACGAATTGCCCAACTGCCGCTGACTGACGAACGCAACGACGGACAAAAACACGATTTCCGTCAATGCATTTTTCATCGTTTTTATGTTTTCTCATCACTCGTCGTTCAATTTTAACGCTTTACTGTGCACACGCAATGACAGACAAAACCCCACTTTTTGTCAATGCTTAGTACATCTAATTTTTTTTTCGTTTTAAATTCGTGAATTTGAAATTTAAAGTATGCAAAGCGGGTACCCGTACAATGACAGACAAAACCCCAACTTTCCCTCAATGTTTAATTTTTCTTTTATTTCGAAGTTTTTTGTCATCTGTCATTTTAGAAGCATACAAAAAGTCTGATCGATAACAAGCAACAATTATAAACAAAATTAGCAGCCAAAACATTAAAAAAAATCATGCAAATTGCGCATTTTCTTCAGTCAATTTACAAAAAGTATTCTCAATAAAGATATGTAAATAAAACCGTTTTTCTATTAAAATCCGATTCTCACGCGACAAAATATCTTCAATAAAATGTTTAGTTTTCCTATCATCGCTTTTATGAAATTTTTCACATACAACTAACAGTTTTAAAAAGCTCTTTTTCTTCTTGCTGTCAACTGAAAATAATATCACATGTGCTGAAGAATCACAGCTCAGCTTGATGAAAACTGAGCCGTGATTGGCTATTATCCGTGCCTTGAGCACAGTTGGTCTTTTTCAGTCGGCCGTAAATGGGGAAAAAAAACGTTTTTTTTAAAGGTATTCCTCATTCGGGAAATAATTTTATCATCAAATTGATTATAGACAAAATATTATTTTTTTTCTACCGTTCATTAAGTCAAGTGATGAAAATAGATGTCAAAATGATGATCCGCAGCAAAATGGGCAAGTTGGGGGGAAAAAAATGTCATTTGATGCTGAAATTGCCTTGCCAACAGCACTTATATTTTATTGACATTCACATGACTCCTGTGTCAGATGGAGAAATGCTTCTAAATGGCAATTTGTCCGGGGAGACCATTTTCTTTGTCGTCCGAAATGAACTCGGAAGTGTCATGTGGGGTTGAGGTCCAAAACATGACTTTATTAAATCTCCAAACCATATCTTTCCCTTACAATACATAAACATACCATCATTTCCCCAAATATAAGATTGGATCCACCCTTAATTTGGGGGTCAAATTCTGGTATTTTCTATTAAACCGTGTATTGGGCGCACCAATACTTTTGCAACAATCTAAAAACCATAGCAAAAAAGGATAAATATAATCTTCCTAAAATCTTCATAGTTTCTTGTGTTCATGTCCGTAATTATATATTTGTGGCATGTTAAGTGTGTTTCAGATTTCCCACATTCTGAGTGGTCACTGAACGCCTCTCCAGTGTAATGTAGAATTCACAGTTAATTTTCCTTTTCCTCGTGACACAGCTCGAGTTCATTTTTCTATAAATACCGAAAGTTGAGCAGCATCCGTGTTTCACTAAATTCATGATTGTGTGATTATGCCAAAAGTTCACATTTAATAAATGTGTCAAATGGAATACATTTTCGTGTTCTCTAACCAGTGCACTCTTAATTGAATCAGCTGGAGATAGCATAACTTTTTACATGATCCTCTCCGATTTAGTAATATTTCTCTGCGGGAACAAGTATGGACTCGTACGTTGGTTCAGTCTGCTCGCTTCTTTTCTTTTTCTGCTAACAGCCAACTGACGTCCACTTGACTTGTCCCGTTATGGTAATTATTTTATTATAATTTTATCATATAATTAATTTTATTATCATTTATAATTTTATGATATAATTTATTATTATTATTATATTATATATTAGATAATTTTATAATTATTTTAGGTAAGAATACAACCTAAAAATGCACATTAAAATGTGTATGAAAACACAAACTTTGTGGCTTCCAGATCAATATTCCTAAATTGTGTCAAAAATAAAATCTAAATCTAATTATTAAGTTATCTTTTGGGAATTACGAGAATTACTTCACTTTGCCTGTTTCGTTTGACTCGGCAGACGAGGATTTAGGATTAGACGTGGGCAAAAAACACCGAGACTGGAAACACGCCAAGCCTGATTATGAAAAGTACTTGCTCATAACTTCTTCACGTTAGTTCGTTTGAATTAATTTAGAGGGCAGGAAAGTTCACCTCTCCAGCATCCCAAAGCTAACATTTTCTCCTCTTGATTCTGACCCGCTTATCATTCGGCATACCCTTTATTTATTTTGTGACCTGAGAGGTTTGGACTCTTGCTGGTAAATATGCATGATAGACTTTTTTCTTTTCTTTTGTTTTTCTTACAAGACAGACGCCTAACAAACAAGCAAAAATGAATCAATCTGGACACTGTTTTGTTTGTTTGTAAGGAAAAGCAAGAAGGTCCGTGGGTCAGTTTGACCCGGGATGTATTTAGTCACCCATATCTGTCCAAAATGCATAAAATCATAATCCAATGTTTTCTTTTAAACAGTGATTTATGGTTAGTTTCCAAAAATAGCAATGGTGTATCTGGGTCAATTTGACCCGGAGGTGTGTGCATTTATCCAAAAGTGTTCAAAATTTTGTTTATGTTTGGAAAAACACTCACAAACAAAAGCACCACTCAGCTTCCACTTGCATCTTCCTTCTGTACCTCCAAAATAGTAACATCTCGGGTCAATTTGACCCGATGTTATTGTTTATTTATCCAAGAGTTTCAGATTTATATTTTGTCTACATGTATAATCCTGTGAACTAACATACCTCTTGGTTTCTCACTCAGAAACAGTAATGATATTCTCGGGTCATTGTGACCCGAGGTTTCCTTCTTTATAAAAAAAAGTTGCAAAAAATTAACAAAAAAAGTCTTGCATACGAATTATATTTTAATTATTGTCATTATCAGCCAAATAGAACTTAAAAACTATAACTTTTCAAATGGGTCAGTTTGACCCACAACATAACAGGAGGTTTAACGAGTTGAGCTAATGAAACAAAAATGATTTATTTGTGTCCAATGTAGTGGACATTAGTTTTTGGTCCATATCTGTTGACTCATTGGTGCTACCCTTCTAAGTCCTATTGTCCTCAGTCAAGGACATCCTGGCCTTTCCAGTGACATTTTATGCATTTGGTTGGGATGCAATTGACTTTTTTGTCCTAGCTGAGACAAAATGGACACAACATTGGACACAAATGAGGAGGATATGTTTCTGAATAATGTGTCTCTTGTCTGAGTAGCATCGGTGTGACTGGCTGGAAATGATCGGATGTTTTTCATTTTGTTCAACTTAACCGAAACACAAACTTGCAAAGTTTGCCAAAAATATTTTGGCTCCCTGAGACGTCTCTGTAAAATTTCAAAGCCGCGAGGTAACGAGGCTCAAAGAGAGACAATGAGGTGCAGCACCGGCGCCTCCACGGGGAGCTCGGACCGCTTTAGATTCACTTTGATCCGTCCCTGATGATCCCCGACCGGCTGAAGGGGTTCGTGCGTCTTCGACTCGTTTGCTTTTTTTGTCCACTGACTTTGTTGTAAATTATGTTGTCTAGTTTGTTTGAAGTCTGGCTCCTCAGCGGCGCTCCTAATTTTTGGCTGCTTCCAAAATTGGTTGTTTGTAGTCGAAGCTAGCCTTTTTTCGCAGCGACGAGTGTTGTCAAAAGATTTGAAAAAAAAATGATCTCGTTCGAATATCATCAAAAAATTTCTGAGAAAAACTCAGATTGTTTTTTTTGTTTGTTTGTTTTTTCCAATTTAAATATATTACCTTTTAGCATTTGAGACGAGCCCCAAATGCTGGCCGCAACCTTTAGTTTTGAGCATCTGGAGGATCGGTGTTGTTTACATTTGTCAATCGCCAAATCATTTAAATATAACATTAATATCAAATATCGTCCATTAGCTACTAGCGCTCTCACGATCCAAATGTTTTTCGAGTTATTTATTTTCGCGAATATTCCATTGATTAATCTGATAAAATTGTGTTTTTAAGCGCTTTACAGAACAAATTAAACAATGATAGTATTATTATTAGTAATTAAAAACGAAGAAATAGCAAATGGGTCACAAGGAAATTCTGAATTGTTAACAGTGCCACATTTTTTATATTTTTTTAAAAAGTAGCATTTGTTTAACCTGAGAAACAACATTTAAAAAAAATAACACTGTTAAATGAAAAGTTGTAACATGTTTTTATAAATATATTTAAATCAAGAAATCGAATGTCCCAAGTAGAGCTGTCACTCGAATATTTTTCGAAATGATAAAGCTAGTGAATATTGTTTTGATTAGTCCAAAAATCATAAATTTTATTACTAAATCGGAAAATTTGTTTTATAATCTACTTAAAAATTAAATTTCATCAGATTAATCAATGTAATATTTGCTCTAAAAATATTTCAATCGCGGTAGCCCTAATATGGAGTGTTTGATTGTATCTGTGTGCTTCGCATTTATGGGGTAAACTAAACCCGAACTTCTTTTGTGGTAAGTGAGGCTTTAAGTGTAATTTTTTTTTTTTTAAGTGAAATTTACCAATCATCGGACCGACAGCTCTCACACGCTCTTCCGTTTTCACGTCTTCCTCTTTCTCCTGATCTTGAACAACAGGAGCCTATCAGTTTATGCCAAACACGACGACAGCCAATCAGTGTCCATTCCAGGGTGCGGTTGCTCTTTTTTGCAATTTTTTTAATCCCGCCACAGCACCCGCCTCGATATCATTAAACTAAAGCAATTTATTTGTGTCGACAGGAGGCAGCACTCGGAGATGGGAGAGATTGTTCAAATTTGACAAGGTTGTGCTTTTTATTGTGAGGCTGGCTGCTTGCCCGTTGAAATTAAATGAACACTTCCACTTGCTATTCAACGCTGACACTTTAAGAGGCTTATTGTAAAAGTTAAGCAGCAGAACAACGATTAAGAGGCATGTGATGAACTTGGGTAAAAAACGAGCGGGATTCAAAAGAGGAAAATCACAAGGGACGGCAGAAATCGCAAAGTTCGCTGTGCTTTGGCTGTATGGGAAAAAGCAATGGCGTGACATCATCCTAAATAGCGTGAACTTGAAAAGTAGGGTTAAAATTATCCAATTATGGTTCAGGAAAGGGTCGGGCCGTTATTTAGGTCAGTATGATCCAACTTTGACATTTTGTACAAAACAAACCAGAAATTACGTCAAATCAACGCAAATTTGCGATTCAATTCGTGTTTCATGAACTGAAATTCATACTGTACATTATCTTGCTCAACGCATTCATTGTACTGGGCTAAATGTTGATTATTTCTTGAATTAACTAAAATGCATACTGTACACAATCTTGTTCAACACATTCACTGTGCTGGGCTAAATTTTCATTATTTTTCCAAAGCAAAAACTTAACCATCAATTTTCCTCGCGAAACAGATGAGTTCATTTTACCATAAATACCCAAAGTTGCACAGACTTTGTCTTTCACCAAGTTTATTATATACAATTAATAAATGTCAAATGGAGTATCTTATCTCTAACCGTTGAATCAGGTGCAGAAATCGTAAATTTTATATGATCTCCTCCTATTTAGTAATATTCTTCTGAGTATGAACTTGTACGCTGGTTCAGTCTGCTCGCTTCTTTTTAAAAAAATAATGCATTAACAACTATAGCTTACATGAGCTGCTGTTAGCTACAAAAAGCACTGGCTTGTCCTGTCATGGTATTTTTTGTAAGAATACAGACGCACCCATACTTTTGTTTTTCATTTTGGGGAAAAAAAGGTATTTTTGGAGAATTACGGTATTTGTTATTGGCCTTGAACAAAAAAACATGTCTCGTCCCTGACCCTATATACTGTATATATATGTATATATATATATATATATATATATATATATATATATATATATATATATATATATAAAATTAATAAATGAGTCAAATGGAGTATCTTAGCTCTAACCGTTGAATCAGCTGCAGAAACCGTAACTTTTACATGATCCTCTCCCTTTTAGTAATTTTCTTCTGAGTATGAACTCGTACGCTGGTTCAGTCTGCTCACTTCTTTTTAAAAAAATAATGCATTAACAACTACAGCTTACATGAGCTGCAAAAGGCACTGGCTTGTCCTGTCACGGTATTTATTGTAAGAATACAGACGCACCCATACTTTTGTTTTTCATTTTGGGGGAAAAAAGGTATATTTGGAGAATTACGGTATTTGTTATTGGCCTTGAAAAAAAAACATGTCTCGTCCCTGACCCTATATACTGTATATATATATATATATATATATATATATATATATATATATATATATATAATGACTTAATGACTGACTGCTAGCTAGTTTGCGCGTTTAACGTAGCTAATCCAACGAAAGCAGTCTGATTGCGCGTCTAACTCTAAATTTTTCTTTTTTGTTTTGTTTTGTCTCCCACAGGAACAAGAATATCAGCCCGCTACCGACTAGCTGTCGTCCTTCTGGCTTACGGTTTGGTGAGGGAGGCCTTGTTATAATCTGCGGAGGGGCTTAAGTATGAGGAACTGACTTGGTCGAAACCAGATCTCACACCCGTCTCTGTTTTGCTCTTAAAGCGAACACGAGATTTGCTTGTTTTCTGTCCTCCTCCTCCGACGGACTTCACGGTATAGCCTCATTTCCCAGCCACTACTATTAATGCACCGGGCACATTATTATTAGCCACTACGAGATGTAAAAAAAACAAAAAACAAACAAACATCTGCCTCCTTAGAATCAGACGGATGACCTTTCATCCAAAGGTCATCTTTCCAACGCTCCCATGTGAAAACGGACTCCTCACATGGAGGAATCACCTTCTGGTTTGGCCGGGTCATGCGGTTCATTCGGTCGCAAATGAACGAGGAAAAAGAAGAATCTATATTTGTGTTATAAATATATCTATAAATATGAAATGATATATACATCTGTTTTCTTTCAAGCACCTAGCGTTAATGTTCGTGCCGTATACATAGCTGACACCGATGGCTCGTGCCTTTCATTGTGAATAGGCCCTTTCAACCACGACGGGAAAAAAAAGAAAAAAAAACCCAATTTCATTTTTGACTGTTACCATTAGCCTTCATGGGTTTCATTTGTCTTTAAGCTGTTCAAATGATCTAGTGTGCATACATTTCCATCTCGTTTGTGAAACAAAATGTGCATGCTTGTCGATCAAGGCTTAAAGGGGAGGAGCGGTACTCGGAGTTCGGTGTTTTTTCCGTATTTCAGATTTAGCTTTATTTCGATGTGCTAGCTTCGATGTGGAAAAAAGTAACAAACATGTCCTTGCCATTTTTATTTGTATTGCACCCTCTGAATGAATAAAATTGGATGTCACAATTCATGAATAATTCCCAGTATGTGACCACTGAAGAATTCATTGAAACTGGCTGAGACTTTATTATCCTTCAAACTATTTTGAAAATTTCTTCCCGTGTGATAGAGCTCATTACAAAAACAAATTTGAGTGTTTGGTTGGAGAAATAATGACTTTCGCCATTATTGCATTTTGCTGACGCGCGTAATAAAATGCTGTATTTCTCGCTGTGATATCCTCCCGAGACCCAGACGATTTATTTATGTCCACCGCTGTGTCCATTTTGACCCGGCAAGACATTAAAGTTAATTGCGTCCTACCTAAAGACGTTAGCCATCATTGGGAAGGCTAGGATGTCCTCTATTGAGGACACCAGGACTTAGTTAACGTCAATGGGTTCAAATATATAGAACAAAAGCAAATTTCCACAGCAGTGGACGCAAATGAATAGACGGGGTCTCTGGAGGTTCACCAGCAACAAATTGATTTTTTAGGAGGAACATTTTTTTACTAAACGTCCACACGGAGTATTGATAAATGGATCGCTTTGACAATCTAAGGTCAGACCACTTAGGCTTTGTAAAACTGCTTCCTGTCTTCACAAATTAGACATATTAATAAAACAATGAGATGAATTATCTAATAGAATTTTTCTCATTGGGCTAACAGCGGGGTACAAACTGGACACGCCGCAAAGAAAAAAAAACGTTTTTGATACGATACATGAAACATGATATGAAACATGACAATCTACTGAATAAAATGATTACAAAATAAACAAAATGACCCCACTACATTGCACTGAGATCCAGGCTATTCATTTGCGTCCATTTTGTCTCAGCCAAGACATCAAAACTAATTGCGTCCCACTCTAACACATGAGACAATATTGGAAAGCCCAGCATGTCCCTCGAGGACACTTAAGATTTGGTTGGTTAATTCTTATGAGTCAAAAGATGTAGACCAAAATTAAATGTCCACTCCAGTGGACACAAATTAATAAGCTGGATCTCGGGGGATATGGATCAGTTTTTATTATCGTTCAACTCTGTTGAAAACTCATTCACAATGATTTGATACTTTTTGTCTGTTGAAATGACAGAAAATGGCAAAATGATACAATGTGTAGCCAATTTTGATTGCTAGCTAGCTTGCTATATACTGTACTAGCGATATTTTTTATTATTGTGAATGTTACTTCATCCACCTGAGAGCCAGCCTTGGCTTTTTGTTTTTCATTGTCCACTTTGTCTCAATAAGTGAGCACATTTGATGGCATCCCCTTGGAAATCCCAGAATGTCCTCAAATGAGGACACTAGGACTTTGTTAAATGAAATGAATCAGAAGCCTAAAAAGAAATGTCCACTCAGATTGGACTCATATCAATATCCGATCCTTGCACCCCAAATTTGGATCTTTATTTAACATTAACATGTATGTTTTTAGAATTTGTGAGGAAGCTGAAGTATCCCACAAAAAAAAATTACATTGATGCACGAAAAAATGTGGAGGTACACAAATGTGTATATTTCTGAGTAATTTTCTGAAAACGGATCTGTTATCAAGTCAAATCAAATTTTTCTCCCTAACTGTGATGTCACACATTGCTATCCAGCATGTTCTTCGAACGGGCGAATTTCAGGGACTTGTCCACTGTACTGGAGTCCCGCAGGGAACGATTCTTGGACCATTTCTTTTCACTTTTTGCTTTTCAGATTTTGCGCTCTGGCCTCCACCACCTGCGGAAAAATGATGAATACAAAAAAATGAATTTTCCAGAACTTGGAACTGAACTTGTCCATAAACACTTTTTAGTCTATCTACTGAAGGAAGCTGATGGCATAACGGAGGACCTCCTGAGGACAAACATAACTCAATTGTGGAAACAGACGTTTTTGTTTTTTTTTAGGGGCTGGGACCCGGATAATAAGTAGAGCCAAGGTCTGTCTCGGGACGCACACGGACAAGGACTCCCGCTTAATCGAAGCATTCAGGAGCTGCTTCAGTGACTTTAAGTCCTTCACCTCAAAACGCCAGTCAATAAGCGAACTCATTCTCTGACATTTCCAGCTGTATAAGTCGAAAATCCATTTTAACGAGGTTGGCGTTGAATGAGTTAAGGTTTTATTACCTTCCCAACAGCTTGAGCGCAGGCTCGTTATTAAATTGTGTAGTTTTCCCACAACGCTGCTAGCTAATCTCGCCGCTGTTCACAATCACCGCCGGCTCGAGTATCTACAAAATTTATTCACTACTGTTCTCATCATCGCCCGACGCTGTAAATAAGTCATTAGATTAGATTTATGCTTTTTTAGCTTTGTGTCTCCGCTGTCCGTTTTGCTCTTGTAAAAAGTGGAATAACCCCGTCGCGTGGCTAATAAAAGGCCAGTTGTATTTTATGACGGAATCTGTACACAAATCAAAGGCGTTGCATTTAGAAAAGGCTTTTAGCAAATGATTGTCTTGTCTTTTGAAATCTGAATTGTTTTAGGGTTGATTTCTGCTTTTTCCTTCTTATATATTTTACTTGGAGTAAAAATGGTGTTCTCTGCAGTGGGCTAAGAAGCGGTCCAGGATGTACCCCGCCCCTCTCGCAAGATTTCGCAATGAACATATATGATGGATTATTATTGTTAAATACATTTTCATTTCCACTGGTTAGCACGTCCACCGTACACTTTCGGCCTTCTGTGTAGTTTGCATGTTCTCCCCGAGCCTGCGTTCCTCCCACACGCCAAAAAACGGCAGGTGTATTCAACATACTGAATTGTCCTTAAGTGTGATTGGGTGCATGAATGGTTGTTCGTCCCGTTGTGCACTGTGATTGGCTGGCAACCAGTACCCGAAGTCAGCTGGGATAGGCAGCAGCAAGCCTGCGATCTTGTGAGGATAAGCGGCTCTAGAAAATGGATGTATATTCTAGAAAATAAGTAATAAGCGAAGCAAAAGATCTGGACAAAAGATCACTACTATGACTGTAAAATCAAATAATTTTTGATGTGTTTGTCACATGTGTAACTAAAATGGTAAAATGGTAAATGGACTTTAACTTAAATTGCGTTTTTCACTAACTAGTCATTTACCTACTGATGTTCCGGCATCAGGAGCAACTCGGGGTTCAGTGTCTTGCTCGAGGACACTTTGTCGTGGTCTTGATGGTCAGGAATGGAACCCACAGTCCGCTCCCAGCTGGGAGACGACCACTCTACCACCGAACTAAATCGGACTAAATCGGAGGCCGGTAAAACGGTTAAAAAGAGAAATTGGGAACAATAAATGCTCGTTTTGCAAATGTGGTATTTTAACCAGGAAGTTGAAGTCGAATCAGCCTTTTGAGGGTGTCGGATCTAGTCCATGGGTCTTGAGTTTGACACCTGTGGTCTAGCCTACGCCTAAAATATGCTCTCATTCAAATCTTATTTTGCATACCCTATAAAATGAACCGCAATGATTATTGAAATAGTAATGATAAAATAGTCAAGCCCGTAGTTTCGCCAAGTTAGCAAAATCATAACATTAACCGAGTATAAAATACCTCAAATGAACCTCCCCTGGCCTCCGAGTCCCTTCTCCGCTTACGAAGCAAAAGTTGAGCTTCGCGCTCCAAAAGACGAGAAGGACATGAACTTGATTCGGCGAAGCGGTTCAAAGACCCATAGTGTGTCAAGCTTTGCGATAACATCAGAGACGGCTGCTCATCAAGGGCCTTCCAGCCTGGGAGCATGATGTGTGGGCGCTGAAGGGCAGGCCCAGCTCATCCCTGGAATTCCAAACAACTCCCGGGTGTTTAGTACAGTTACTTGAGAATCGCTGGCAAACTTTACTGCGCTTGGAAGGGATTGACGTAAGCGCGTTTTCTGAGCGTGGGAAAGTATGGCTACGGTAAATGAGCTTGGTTAATAATGTGTTTTATATATATATATATATATATATATATATATATATATATATATATATATATATATATATATATATATATATATTTGTGCATGTTTTTTGGGGGGTAACTCTTCGAGTGGCGTTGACGTAAAAGGACGTCAACAAGACTAGCAAGGAGCGCCATTGACGTTAGTTGACTTTTCGTAAGTGGTAATGGGTAGAGAAAATGATTTGGGAATTTAAAAAAAACAAAACAAAAAAAAACAATACTGTCTGTCAGAATGCTTGAAATTGTGTGAAAAGTTAAAGACAGAAGTGGTTTACTACACCCGGCAAAATTCAAAAAGGTGCCATGTACTGTTATCAAGTCAAAGCAGGTTTTCATATATATATATATATATATATATATATATATATATATATATATATATATATATATATATATATATATATATATACACAGCAGAAATGCACATTTTACAAAAGAATGAAAACTAAGAAGCGGTGTCATTTAATTATTCCATGTTATTGTCAAAACGGATTGTTTAGATGTGAATGTTTTTTTTTTTTAAATGCTATGGAGTTCAAAAATTCGTAGAATTTTTTTTTCCATTAAAAAATAGGTTGAAAGTAAACAGAAATGTTCACTAATTGGTCTCATTCTATTGGCTCGTCTATACATATGTATATATATATATATATATATATATATATATATATATATATATATATATAAAGTCCACACTCTGTATATATTGTATATCTTCAAACATTTTCCTTCATTCCTGTTTTGTTAACCGTTGACTGTGTGCTCTCGCAGTAACAAATAGGTGAGAAGGAAAACATACACAGCTTGGTTTCTTTTACCAAAAATTGAAACGGTTGGGAGCAGATTGTAACAGCGCGGTATGCCTTTTTCTCTATCCATTTTTCTATTGTGTTTGAAAGTAGATGTATTCTTTTTTTTTTATGTATTTGGAGTCTTGTCTGATTAGATGTTAAGCGTTCTCTCAATTTGATGTTTTGTGTGGCATCTGGAGTGAAACATTTTGTAAGATGACGTCTGACTAATATTCAAATAAATCATTTTCACGGGTGACGTTTAAACTGAAAAAAAAATTGTATCGAAGTGTTTCATCGTGTGTTATTTCATTCTAGGGATTGAGTTGTTCAGGTGATTTTTTTTTTTTGGTGTCCTCCAACCAAGGTCAGAATTCAAAGGTTGACTCGTCAGACCACAGACTTACGTCTTCGTGGTATTATGGACACAAAATATTTTGTTTTAGTTTTTGGCCTATCTGTGAGTTATTTGCAAGTATGTTCAAACTTACTTAAAAATAAATTCAAATGTAGTTCTAAGCCCAATGCTAACAATTCCACTTTACCCATAATGCAATGGAACGTGCTCGTCAACGCTTCGTGGTATTACAGGAATACATTTTTTGTTTTTGGCTTTTAGCCTCCGCGAAATGTGAGTTATTTGCAAATATGTTCAAACTTTCTTAAAAATAAATTCAAACGTAGTTCTAAGCCCAATGCTAACAATTGCACTTTACCCATAATGCAATGGGATGTGCTTGTCAACGCTTCGTGGTATTACAGGAATACATTTTTTGTTTTTGGCTTTTAGCCTCCATGAAATGTGAGTTATTTGCAAATATGTTCAAACTTTCTTAAAAATAAATTCAAAGCCCAATGCTAACAATTCCACTTTACCCATAATGCAATGGGATGTGCTCGTCAACGCTTCGTGGTATTACAGGAATACATTTTTTGTTTTTGGCTTTTAGCCTCCGCGAAATGTGAGTTATTTGCAAATATGTTCAATTTTTCTTAAAAATAAATTCAAACGTAGTTCTAAGCCCAATGCTAACAATTGCACTTTACCCATAATGCAATGGGATGTGCTCGTCAACGCTTCGTGGTATTACAGGAATACATTTTTTGTTTTTGGCTTTTAGCCTCCGCGAAATGTGAGTTATTTGCAAATACGTTCAAATCTACTTGAAAATATTTTCAGACGTAGTTCCGAGTTAAATGCTAACAGCAATTTTACCCATAATGCAAAGGGATATGTCCGATGGGATTATCGGAACCGATGCTTTGTTTTTAGCTTTTAGCCTACATGAAATGTGAGGTATTTGCAAATATATTTGAACAAGCTTGTGAGCCAAATGCTAACTACAGCAGTTTTCCCATAATGCAACGGGGCAACCGTCAACTTCTGTAGCATTACGGTAACAGGTTGTATTTTTTTTATAATTTAGTACATTCAAGTTATAATTACAAGTATGTTTGAATGAATCTTTCATTACAATTAGTCTTTCATGACGATATTCATATGAAAGCGTTTTAACTAGCTTCTTATTAATTTATTTATTTATTAACCTATTTATTTATTGGTGATTTTCATATTTGATGGCCTGATTTGATTTGCCATTTTGTAATTTGACATAGCAGGAAAGCACTTTCACTTGCCTTGGGTCATTTTTTTTTTTTTTTAGTCACGCCGACAGTTCAAAGTAAACACGGTGAAGCAGCCTTTAGTCGTTACGCTGCATCTAAATGCAATTATGTCAATTCCTTGACTTTTCTTCATTCGGTATGTTGTGTTTTTTGCTCTTTTTCCCCAAATCCTTTCTGAGAAGAATTTGGGAACTTTATACCTTTGCAATTCGTTACCGCAAAAGTCTCGACGCCCGATAAGCTACAATTAGATTTCCGTGCGCTAATAGGTAAGTCCCCAAAGAAATCTGAACAAAGGGTAAAGCCACCTTTTTATTCAGTGCGTGCGTCTCTACCCAACCTGCATTATTTATTTGCGCTCATTAAAAGTAATCAATTGGAACGGGCATTGATAAAAAGCTCTTTATTGGCCTTTCCAAAATCCATCACTATAATGTACTTGGTGACTTTAGCACCCTGCTAGATTGTTTTGGACCACAAAAGGACCGAATGAATGAGAATGCGTTTGTGTGGACACGTCGATGCTAAGCATCTCTCAATGCGCCGGGACCCCGAAGACCAAGATAATTGCGTTGGCTCATCAGCCAAGAATTCCGCAAGACCGCTCTCACAATGTCAAAATGTTCAGGTTGAAAAAATACAGGTAAAACCTTTTAGAAAATATAGAAATATAATAACTTGAATATAAAATAAAATAATACAAAATGTAATAATATTTATAAAATAAAAATGTAATAATAAATGATGCAGTAATAATAGTAAAGTATACATAAATATAAAAATAAAAGAATGCAAAAATAATAATTATAAATAATACAGTAAAAATGGAAAAACAAATAATGGTAGTTTTAATAGTAATTATCTATATAAATATAAGAAAATAATATAATACAAAATGTAATGATAATAAATAATAATAAAATAAAAACATAATAATAATAAATGATGCAGTAATAATAATAAACCATATACACAAATATAAAAAATAAAATGATACAAAATATAATAATGAATAATAATAAATTAATAATAATAAATAATACAGTAAAAATGGAACAACAATAAATAATGGTAGTTTTAATAGTAATTATATACATAAATATAAAAAAATAATATAATACAAAATGTAATAATAAATAATAATAAAATAAAAACATAATAATAATAAATGATGCCGTAATAATAATAAAATATATACACGAATATAAAAAATTAAATGATACAAAATATAATAATAATAAATAATAAACTAAAAATAAAATAATACAAAATGTAATGATAATAAATAACAATGAAGTAAAAATGTAATAATAAATGATGCAATCATAATAATAAAATATATAAATAAATATAAAAATAAAATAATAAATATTGATAAACTAAAAATATAATAATAAATGATGTGATAATAATAATAAAATATATACATACATATAAAATATATCCAAACCAATATCCATTCTTACCCTGAATGTTTTCTTTTTTTCAACCCAATGCAAAATTGAAAAAAATAAATAAAAAAGACTTCACCAGAAGACGATTAAGGTTTTGGAATGGTCAGAAGGAATCTGTCGGTTGTTTGTTTGGCAGAAAGCTGTGCACAAGAAAGACTGCCAATTTGGAGTGTTGTTTAGGATTTTAGCTACGGCAAGATGTGCAATAACTCAAAAGGCTGAATGCTATTATGAAATTAAAAATGCAGCCTTTACAACCCTTTTTTGAAAAATGGATTTTGAATAAGTCTTCTGATGAGTCTTTTTTGGATGTTTCTCAATTTATATACATCCCTTAATTTGGCAAATCTACACTGCAAAAAGAGCACATTTTGTTGTCTTAAGCAAAACAATCTGTCAACGACAAAGAATTCTTGTCGAGAACCTAATTATTTTATTATAGAATTATGTTCTTGAGATTTTTTTTTTTTTGCTAGACAAGGTACTTCATTTTTCAGACAAAAAAGAATTGTTTTTTTTATTATAAGCCATTTTTTTTATTTCTAAGATTGACTCTTTGCAGTGTACAGGAAACGTTTTCTTTTCAACTTAAGAGCAAATGAATTGGAACATGAAGCCACGTCCTGCTAAAATGCTTTTTTAAAAAAAAAAACTATATGTCTTTATTTAAATAACTGATTATTATTTGGAAATAACTGATGATGTCACGCTATCTATCTTTTTGGTGTTGCTGAATAAAATACATCAGACATACCGCACTTTTATTGAAAAGGGTATTTGGTTTGCGAGGGAAAAAAAATATTGTTTTTTTTTTTTTAGTATGCACTTTAACAAGGACCCTCCAAGAAAATTCTCATTTGTTTTCGTCCCCTCAGGAGCAAGAAATAAGTGGAGTGCATGCACACAAGAACATGAAGGTGACACCTTGCTGTCAGATTAGTTCAAGTTCAATTTGCTTGTGGGAATTCAGGTGGGGGAGACGTATATATGACCTGAACTCTCATAATCAACTCAGCTTTCTTTTGTTATCATGGCTCACTCAAAATACACTTGGAAGCACACGTGTTGCATCATCGTGTACGACCCGGGCTTTTTTTCCAGATATCGTGATACGTGATATTCAGTAATTGATAATGAACGGAAAAAAACAACTCGGTTGACTTTTGTTACCTCTCCTTCAGCCATTATGGGTTAAAAAAGCGAGTAGATATACATTTATTCTTATTTATTCATATTTATTCTTTACATATTTAACACAAATATTACTGCAGTACACATATTTACTTCAAAATTAAATTTTTGAACCTGATACAGAAACTGTAGTTATCCTGTCCCATCATGTTGTAGTCTCACAGAGAGCCGCGGTTACAAGACATGTGATTGGCTCCCGGCGTGACCATCGACCAATGAAAAAAGCGAGTAGCTTTACATTTATTCTTATTTATTTGTATTTATTCTTTACAGATTTAACACAAATATTACTGCAGTACAAATATTTACTTCAATATTACATTTTTGAACCTGATACAGTAACTGTACTGTTATCCCTTCCATTTGGCTGTAGTCTCACGGAGAGCCGCGGTTATATTAGCGACGCCCGGAAGTCTAATTAGAGTCAAGCCTGACCAAACATGATAACAATCTGAGTTGGAAAATAATTTAAATTTCTCCTACAAGACACATGATTGGCTCCTGGCGTGACCATCGACCAATGAGCAGGAGTAGATTATAACTCCTTCAAGTACTTTCAGACATTTTTTCGAAAAAAAAAAAACCATAGCCTTTGTTCCTAGCATACCTTTATTCCTAGCATACCTTTAAAAGATGCTATGTTTTTAGCATATAACCAACAAGTACCTTTATATTTTTTTTCATGCAAAAATCAATCATGTCATTTTTTTTTTTCAGTCAGTATAATTCCAAAAAATGCGTCGGTTCATTTCCCAGCATCAATTTTGCTCTCGTGCACCATTTGACTGTACTTATCAGGCTGAACTATTGATTCATGAATCAAGTCCAGTCATTTGACCCGAAAAGCCGTCATGCAGCAAAGTGTTTGTTTCAGGTCAGTGAAGTGGAAACGTGTTATCTTTGTTTCGCCGTGCCGACGCGACTGTCATGCCTGCTCGGCGATACGCTGAAAACGGAGCTCGGGAAAAGCTTAGAAAGGACGTTTCATAACAGTAGTTCACCAAAATTACTTCTTTCTACTTTTGAACCGTTCATTCTTTTTAATGTTCAATTCCAAAGACGTAATTTTACGGGTTTTTTTTTTTTCTCTCGGACCAAATATTTGATCCCAGGTACTTTGTTGTTTTTTCGCTGGAAACAAAGTTCTAAAATTAGCTAGTGTTAAAAGATGTAAGCACAAAAGTAATCACGTATATCTAAAGTAATCGATTACTTAAAGTACTGTATGTAATTTAGTTCTAAAGTCCTCTTACTTTACGTATTCAAGGGCTCGTAATTAGTTTATGTATTTGATAGCTAAATTAATTAATCCCCTTATCACCTTGAATAGTTGATTACTTTTGTATTTTAGTACCTAAAGTAATTACTTTTGTACATGATTACATTTACACTGTGTTACCTACGTGATCTAATTACTGTAGTACTCAATTACTTAAGTAATTGATCTGCGTTAGTACTTAATGTATTTGCTAGCAGCCTTTTTAGACCATTATTTAGCCAAAAATGAAAAAATATAAAAAATAGAAATAAGAAAGACCATTTAACCCGTTCGCTGCCATTGACAGAAAAAGACGTCAAATATATTATTTTGACTGGGCTGGGTGTAAATAACTTAATTATTCTACTTGCCAGTATTCGTCGTTGGCATATGTGCAAGAATAAAAATTCATTTTTTGGAGTAAAAAACAGAATCTGCAATTTTGGGGAAGACCATTTAACTCGTTCAATGCCATTGACGGGAATAGACGTCAGAGATATTTTTCATGAGCCGGAAGTCTCTATTTCAATCCGTGCACTCCCGTCTTTTAGTCTGATTTGTTTCACCTGCTCTGTGGATTTTCAGTCTTGTCCTTGGCCCCGCCTTCTCTGCTTCCTCAGCCAATCGGCTCCTGGCAGGCCATATTTCGATTTCACTGAATTGTAACTTAGTTTGCCGCAGTTAGATAGATAGTTTGATACATTTTCTTACCGTATCTTTAGAATCTTGGAAATGCTCCCGTTAATAAACAACAATAAAGTGCAATCGTGTGCTAGAGGAAATAAAATGAGAGCATTTCAGTTTGTTTCTGTCCTGGCCTTTATTCAAAAACAGGCTATTAAAGCGTCTGAGATAAAAGGTGACATTTTGGAGGGCGCTGAAATGGGAGCTGGGAGTTGATTTAAGAGCTTAGATTAGAGTCCTTTGCATAAGGACTGAATCAACGCTGCGGCTTTGTTTGAGAAATGTTGTTATAGATGCTTATCTTTGATTCAATGCCGCTTCATCAAAAAGTTCGCTTCGATAAAATGCAGACATTTCTTGTTTCTGCAATCCTTGTGTGGTATTTTGTCCAATGTTTACATCAAAGTTATTTCCTATCAAGGCTAAAGCATTAAAAGGGGCACTATAGAGCTGAAATTTCACCCAGATGTGACAAATTTCAAAATGTCAGGATCAATTACTTACTTAATGATGTGGAAAAAAAACACCAAAAAATGGTAAAAAATACCACGCATTTTGCACGATCCGTTTTTTTTTTTCATCAAAGATGTTTTATATCAAATGGAAAGCAGTGAAAGAAGACACTAGGGAGCTGAAATTGCACCTAGATGGTGACAGCGTTTCAAATTTCACATGGCACCATCACTTTGTTATCATACTATAATGATGTGGAAAAAAATGACCCAAAAATGGTCACTATACCACACATTTTGTCCAATCCTTTGTTGTTTTCATCAAAGGCATTTCACATCAAATGGAAAGCTTTAAAAGAAGACACAAGGGAGCTGAAATTTCACCCAACACCCCATGAGCACTTAATTATCATACTATAAGGATTGTGCAATATCTAGCTAAAATACTGTGAGAATGATGTGGAAAAGAAGAACCCAAAACTGGTCAAAATACCACAAATGTTGTCCAATCTTTTGTTTTTTGCATAAAGGACATTTCACAGTAAATGGAAGGCACCGAAAGAAGAAATTAGGGAGCTGAAATTTTACCCAACATCCACGAGCACTTTGTTCCCTAACTAAAATACTCCAAGAATGATATAGGGGAAAAAAATGACCCGAAAATGGAAAGCAGTGAAAGAAGACACTAAGGAGCTGAAATTTCACCCAGATGGTGACAGCATGTCAAATTACAACATGGCACGAACACTTAAATACCATACTACCAGGAGTGTGCCATCCCTAGCTAAAATACTATGAGAATGTTATGGAAAAAATAACCCAAAAATGGTCAAAATAGCACAAATGTTGTCAAATCTTTTGTTTTTTTGCATCAAGGACATTTCACAACAAATGGAAAGCATTGAAAGAAGAACTAGGGAGCTGAAATTTCAACCAAAAGTGCACAACCACTTGGTGATCATACTACAAGAAGTGTGCCATCCCTATCTAAAATACTGTGAGAATGATGTGGAAAATAATGATCCAAAAGTTGTCAAACTGCACTGGGGTAAATTCGTATAAATTTCAGATCCTTTGTGCTTTCTCTCTATAACTTTGATGTGAAATGTTTTTGTGATAAAAACCAAAGGGTTGGACAAAACATGCAGTACTTTCACCCATTTTGAGTCATTTACTCCACATCATCCAAAGAATTTCACATTCTTGGTAGCATGATACCTAAGTGGTCATGCCTCATTGAAATTTGACATTATCACCATTTGGGTGAAATTTCAGCTCCCTGATTTCCTTATTTTTCCCTTTGACGTGGAATCCCTTTGATGTAGAGTGCAAAGGATTGGGCAAAATGCCGCACGGGTTCGAACATATTTGAATAACCAGCAGAAAGCTTCTTTTTACAATAGTTGTAAAATGCGAGTCTTATCGGAGGTCTCCGCGGATGCTCGTTCATTAAATATTGCCGCCATGTTTTGTTTGAACTGTTTGGTGTGAGGAAGCATGAGCGGATCCAATTGCATTGAAGTTCTCGCATGAATACGTGTAGCCGCGCTATTGTTCTGATTTGTTGTTGCTTTGGTACCCCATTGAGGAACACTATGCTCTTTTTTGCTGATGTGGTAAGAGGACACAAAGTCCTTTTTGTTTTTAACACAGAAATAGAGGTATGAGGTTGGAACAGGGTTTCTAATTAATCTCATGTTTTTTGAATGGATAATTAAAGGGCAAAATAATTGGAACATGAATCAGATTTCTATGTTGTGTTAGTGATTATTGTGCAATGCATTGTGTTTAGTTTTATTTATTTCCTTTTATTTTTTACTAATTATTTTCTGTCATTAATTATTTAATATGTAATCTCGCTTTTATTGTATTCATTTATTTCACTATTTTTAGAATTATTTTTATATTTATGGTGGTTTATTATTAACTATGTTTTAATATTTTTTTAGATTATATTTAATCCGTTATTTCATTAGTTTTGTATATATTATGCATATTATTATTTATTTTTCATATTTATTTGCCTATTTATAAACTATTTTTATATATAATGCATAACTTTGTATATTATATATAATTATTTGTACTTTTTATTCATTATTATCTTATTTGATGTACTTTATTTTTATTCAACATTTTTATGTTATGCTTTGTTTTGTATACACAAATATATATATATATATATATATATATATATATATATATATATACAGTATATATATATATATATATATATATATATATATATATATATATATATATATATATACATATACAATGTCATATTTTGTATTATATCATGTGTATTATTGCTTTCTTATTATTTTTTATGATTATAATCATCATTGTTTTTATTTTTTATTATTGTGTTGTATTTGTTGTATTTTATTATCTTATTGATTCAACATGTTATTATCATTATTGTTTATAGTATTTCTGATATTTTTGTTACTTCTATTATTATTTATATTTTGTTTTATTGTTTTATATACACAAATATATATACAATGTCGTATTTTGTATTTTTTATTATATCACGTGTATTATTGCTTACTTATGATTTTTTTCATGATTTATAACCATGCCTTATAGATTTATGGTTTTTATTTTTTTTATTATTTTGTTGTATTTGTTGTATTTTATTATTTTATTTATTCATGTTATCATTATTTTTCATAGTATTTCTGATATTTTTGTTACTTCTATTATTATTTATTTATGCTTGGATACATTTCCCGATTTTTAAGTATTATATATTAATTGTCATCACCGTTATTGTTCACTCAGAGTCAAATATTCCGGGTATAATCACAATAAATGGCGTTGATTAAATCAGCCATGAATGTTTTAAGTGCTCCCAAATTCCAAACGCAACCTAACTGAAGGTTTCAACTTCATACTGGAAAAGGCTCACAAGCTATATATTAGTATTCAAAAAATATTACCTCATGTTTTCTGCAGCAGCTCTTGCCCAGCTTTAATTATATAAAGCAGGTGGAAAGGGTTGGAGCAGAAATGCATGTTATATAAGCATTCTAGCTTATGTACGGCACGCTCTGATCAGGAAGATCACTTGTTTGCGCTGACCTCCCTTTTTTTTTTCTTCATGTTTCATCGCTTTTATCATGTATTCTCTTCATTTATATGGATATATTTCTTGCTATTTATCCGAGAAGCGATGCATCTAGAGATGGAATTACTTTGTGCTAGACTCACTTTTTTTGTGGTTATTATGATGGTGGCGTTGTAGTTTAGTGATGTTCGCAAGCTGAGGCATGATTGGTTGTTAGCTGAGCAGCTGTGATGTCGTTTTCAGGGAAAAGCAAGTGGCAAATTTGTCGCCATTTTAGATTGAATAAAACGGGTGTTTTTTGCTGCGTAATTGAAGTAAAACATGAAATTTGGATTGTTGCACAGGCTGCAGTGGAAAGCAGAGGGTATTTAAAATAAAGTCGCAGAAAAAATAGCATTGGGTCATTTTGACCCGTGTTATGATCATCAGGAAAAATGAAATAAAAAAATCACTTTTTAATGGATAGGTTTATACGCAAGACAAGCAGAAATCTTGAAATGAAAATCGACATTCAGTATTGACGTAAAATTTCAAACGGGTCAGTTTGACCCACTACATATGTTGGGGGTTAAAAATCATTACATAAGCTTGGCTGCAAAAACTCTCTGAAAATTTCACTTTGGCCAATTTGACCCAAGAACATGTGTTACATGTGTAACATGTTATGTTATGTTATGTTATGCTATGTTATGCTATGCTATGCTATGCTATGTTATGTTATGTTATGTTATGTTATGTTATGTTATGCAATGCTATGTTATGTTATGTTATGCTATGTTATGCTATGCTATGCTATGCTATGCTATGCTATGTTATGTTTCTGAAACTTTTTTGTTTCATCCTTCTAATTAACAAACCTTGTAATTCCTTTTTTCTGTTTCAGAAAAGATAGCATTGGGTCATTTTGACCCGAGTTTTGCTTATCAAGAAAAATGCCAAAATTAACAACAAAAAAAAAGCAGTTCTTAATGGATACGTTTACACTTACTAAGACAATCAGAAATCTTGTACTGATAACTTTATTCAATATATACTTTCAAACGGGTCAGTTTGACCCACAAAATAACATTTCCTCTTGTTTATTTATTTATTTGTTGTATTTTGGTTTTCACTTTTTTTCTTTCTGTTGTTATGTTATGTTATATTATGTTATGTTATGTTATGTTATGTTATGTTATGTTATGTTATGTTAAGCTATGCTATGCTATGCTATGCTATGTTATGCTATGTTATGTTTCTGAAACTTTTTTGTTTCAGAATAACAAAATAACCCTAACCCTCTTGTTTATTTATCATTTGTTGTCATTTTCACTTTTTTCTTTCTGAAGTTTGGATTTTTGCACCGGCGGGAGTGCAAAGCAGAGGGTATTTAAAATAAAGTCATTTGTATTTCAAATAATCCCTCTTTTCAGCTCCGACCGACTCCACAAAGAATCCTTATCTTCTCAGTTAGATTGCAATTTATAAAAGGCAGCCGGAGAAGCTGGAAGTGCTTTCCTTTCATCACGCTGACTCCTATTTGCGCGGCGTTATCTCCCGCCATATCTCCCCGCCATGTGACAATAAATTTTCCGGCTGTACGGACGCAAACGCTCAATCCTGTGGCGGAGTTTACCGTTCATCGCTCTTGTGTAAACGCCGCTCAGACCGCGCATTAGCATCGCCGAGACGGCGGCGCCGTATTCGAAAAAAAAAAAAAAAAAGGAGCTTCGAAATGATGTTGCGTGACTTCCTCGAGATCTTTCGGAGGAAATTAGGAGAAATATTTCAGCAGGCACAACAATCGACACTTCTGCCGCACGGTGTCACACACCGCGGGAAAATGTCTTGAGGCGCTAACTCTGGGTATTAAGAGAATATCAGAGGAGCGCACGTTGCCTCCTCGGCTTCAGACTTCTCGTCTCCTGACGTTTCTCAGGTTCTCTCATGCCTGTCTGCTCCTCTTGTGACCTTTTTGAAGTTATACATACAAAATGAGATTCTTTCCCTTCAGCGGCGCATCACTGGAAAAGTGATCCCGTAACCTCCACGACACTTTCCGACGCTGCTCTTCAATATGCCCATTGAGATATACCGCGGAGAAGGTGTGTGTTTGTGAGTCTCTGTGTGTGCGCGCGCGATATGGATTTTTGCTGCATGCTGGGGACCTTGTGTATTTGTGAGGTTCTTTTTGTTGGATCCTACCATCTCCTAAGGTCCAGACTTGCTTTTAGAGCAGGTGTGTCCAAACTACGGCCCCCGGGGGCCATTTGCGGCCCTCGATCTACATTTTTGCGGCCCTAGAGCAACATTTTTGCGCCTCTCGATCCACTTTTTTTTGCGGCCCGTGGCGTAAGCTAAAAATACACTTTCATGGTGGACGCTGTTGGGAATGTGATTTAAAAATTATATATATATATAAAAAATATAAATATAAAAAAAAAAAAAAATA
Organism: Hippichthys cyanospilos; assembly: GCF_059441005.1. Classification (NCBI taxonomy): domain Eukaryota; kingdom Metazoa; phylum Chordata; class Actinopteri; order Syngnathiformes; family Syngnathidae; genus Hippichthys; species Hippichthys cyanospilos. Next base: position 11,567,761 of record NC_142387.1, read on the forward strand.
TATATATATATATATATATATATATATATATATATATATATATATATATATATATATATATATATATATATATATATAGTTCAGAACTCTTTTTGATAGCCAAGACTTGCTTTTGGAGAAGATGTGTCCAAACTATGGCCCGGGGGCCATTTGCGGCCCCCCGTCAACATCCCATCAACATTTTGTGGCCCTCGATTCACACTTTTTTTTTTTTTTTTTTTTTTGCTGCATATGCTAAAAATACACTTTCATGGTAGACAGTGTCTACCATGAAAGTGTATTTTTAGCATATGTCACGGGCCACAAAAAATATGTGGATTGAGGGCCATAAAAATGTAGATCTAGGGCCTCAAAAATGTAGATCTCGGGCCGCAAATGGCCCCCGGGGGCCGTAGTTTGGACGCACCTGCTCCAAAAGCAAGGCTTGGCTGTCAAAAAGAGTTCAGAACCATATATATATATATATATATATATATATATATATATATATTTTTTTTTTTTTTTTTTTTTTTTTTTTTACTGAACCTGCGAAAACTGAAATTCGAAGTGGCGAGGAAATTAGTATTCCAGAGTCGCCATCTTGTCAGCGGTGGCCAGACGGCAGCCACTTATTAGTAAGAGCCGCATGGCAGTCCACTTGGAGTTTTCCCAAACACATTCAAGCAACTCTGAAACCATGAGAGCCAGAGCTGTGGTCTGATGAGACAAATTCAAATCGAGCCAGAGCTGTGGTCTGATGAGACAAATTCAAATCTTGGGCTTGAATGCCAGACATGTTTGGAAGAAAGCAGGCTTACTAGCTGTTCAGATGGCCTGTGTCATTCCGACAACGAAACAGTGCTGACAGCTTCGTAATGATCCCGATACGCTTTGGGTAAATACCCTAAAATAGAATACACTGGACGGGCATTGTATCCGCCTTTTTAAAATTCTTTCGGAGCTTCATAAATGAATGTTGTTGACATGAATACCCAGGAAAAGCCTAAGGAAGATCTGTTAGCCATTTTTTGCTCATGATCTGATTTGGTGTCAATGTGTTTCCTGGAGGACGCCGCCATCGGCATTGAAAATAATGACATTATATCCAACAGCTCAGGGGAAATTCTCGGCCATTATTACAAGGGCCCGGGGTGATTTCAGCTCCTCATAATACGATAGATTTTTTTTTCTTTTTTAACTGCAGGGGGCTTGGGAATATTCAGCCCATATGGAGGGTTTTTTTTTTTTTGCATACTATTCATATTGAAAAGCACAGTGGGATGCCTTCCTTTGCTTTGTGTGGTCGGCACAGCAGAGAGAAGCGGTTTTTATTCTCATGTGTCCTCTGTTGGACGGTTTCACTAATTTATCTCAGGCGGGTGTGGACGAACTCAATTCCTGAGTGAAGTTGGTGCAGAAGCTGGTGTGCTTCTCTTTTTTTTTACGCTCTTCACAGAGCCTGCATATTGATTTGTGTCCACTATAGTGGACATATGTTTTTGCTATATAATTTTTGTCTCATTTTAGCTACCCAACTAAAAACATGTGCTCCGTGGACGACACACCTTGGCCTATCAAATCATGTGTAAACATGGGACATGGAGTTCTTTGCTGCCTTGGCTGAGACAAAATTGACACAACAGTGGACACAAATAACTAGGCTGGTCATCAAGAACAGTCGGGTTCTCAGATGTGGGTATGTGAAGACGCTTCAAGGAGCATGTGAGATTAGATTACTTTTTTTTCAAATTAAGAGCAAATTGATTGGAACATGAAACAATGTATTGCTAAACTGGGTTACAGTGACTCCTTGGCACAAAGTTGTGTGGGTTTATTTGATTAAAATTTATATGGGAGTGCATTGTCATGAGCAACACAATTTTCAGAACCGCTTGGCTAGGATGGTGCTCCCAAACCATTTTGCAATGGTGCACTCCTATGAAATATATTATATAATAATAGATCATTCTCCTGTGTGTGAAACACAATCTAGCGATAATTAACTTCATGTTCTGATTAATTTGCTCTTGATTTGAAAAGAAAAGCAATACTCTTAAAAATGCCTTTTAACGCTGCGCCAGGGCACACCCTACTTTTTACTAAATGTAACCTCATAAACGCTCAATAAAAACATTCCATCCCCTTCCGATTTGCAAGGCACTAAAGAAAAGTTCAGCGCCTGTACCAAGCTCACCGTCCATTGACTCTAAGTGAAGTGAAGTATCTGGGAAATTACATTTTACAAGCATATTGTCCAGAAAATCTGCAGGGAAAAAAAAAAAAAAAAAACACGACCCCTTTGCACATTTGCTGCGCTTCAAAGGTTTCAATGATGTACACGTTCACGAGTTTATTGCAGACATAAAAAAAAAAAAATCGTAATAATGCAGCAAAGACCACTGCGAAGAAGAAAAATATCAAAAGCGGCTTCTGAGGTCCCACCTCAAAGCGTTCCATTTGAAAGTGAGAACATTTGATTCCAGATACGCTCAAGTCAATACGCCCAAAACGAGTGGGTTGTTTCGGCACTTTCCGGTGATTTCTGCATAAATGCAAAACAAACCTTTGATTTCAATGAGAGCAGGAGGTGGAGGACTCCAAAAGCTAATGACTGAGCCGTCTCCCGTTACAAGATGTGAATCCTCTCAGGAGCACAGCAGGTGTCCAATCTAGGAGATGTTCAGCAGCCGCACATGCCAGGAAGTAGACTGGATCCACTCGCTGCTGCTCTATCTTTATCTTTGTTGCTGTACGTCGCAGATTGCTTTCGCTCCGCTGCTTAGATTTTTTTTTTTAGGTTAATTTTACATACAGTGTGTGTATATATATATATATACATATATATATATATATATATATATATATATATATATATATATATATATATATATATATATATATATATATATATATATATTAGTTGTCATTTTGTCATGTACTTTAGGGTCCTGGATTTCGTGTTGTGTCTTATTTTCTTTTCATACTTTGTGTGTTTAGTACTGAATTTGTGAAACTCATCAATTACTTTATACAGTAAAGAACATGTCATAATTACTTTTCGTAAATTTTAATTTCGTAATTTGTCACCTAAAGGTAGGCACTTTAGAACTTTAAAGTTGTTGCTTACTTTGGTTCTTTAAGTAGTTAAAATAATAATAGTATTTATGATTACTTTGGTAATTAAGTACCAATATACTGTAATCAATTACATTAGTGTATATATATATGTGTGTGTGTGTTTAATTATCATTTTGTTGTGTACTGTAGGATACTGGATTTGTTGTTGTTTTCTTTTCGTATGTTTAGTGCTAAATTTGTGAAACTCATCACTTACTTTCTACTTTAAAGAACCTGTAATAATTACTTTTAGTAGTTAATTTAGTAATTTGTCATCTGAAGGTAGGCACTTTAGAACGTAAAGTTATTGCTTACTTTAGTGATTAAAATAATAATTGTTAGTATCTATGATTACTTTGGTAGTTAAGTACCAATATACTGTAATTAATTACATTAATATATATATATATATATATATATATATATATATATATATATATATATATATATATATATATATATATATATATATATATATATATATATATATATATATATATATATATATATATATATATATGGTCATCTGATTATTGTTATAATCGATTGTGGTAGGTCTATGCAGGCCTAGTTTTCGAGTCTAGTTTCCGAGTCTCACTGCGGTTACATTCGATTTTTCTGGATAAAAACTCTCAACTCCTCCGTTTGCTTGTCCTGTCTTTTTCTAGGTCCAAATCCTACTCATCATCATTACAGTCACTCTTGTTTACAGTCAAGAATTTTAAACAAACAATTTAACGAACAACTGAGCAATTCAATGCGGATGATAGAAAGTCTTTTAACAAAATTCAACCATTTTTCTCATGACATTTTGAGTTCGAGTGAAACAAATGCAGCGCCACTCCAACACCTAGCAATGGTTTAATTAACATTTTAATTAGCACAAAACATTGTTAACTTGAGGCCATTCTGGGAGCCATGTCTGCGACAGACTCATTACATTCTGTCATAGCCTCTCTACAAATTCTCTCCAGAGGGCTACCTGCAAAAATGTCACTCTCCAGAGTAATGAGGAGACGTGATAGATTTTGTTACACTGTTTTTTTGTTTTTTTTTGCCATACGCGGACCTCAATCCGAACGAATAAATCGCAATCATTCAATACAGATTAATGATTGTGTCAGTGTTTACAAACGTGATGCAATGGTATTTTTTTGCATCTATGGATTGATTTTTCTTGCTTTTTTATTTCAAAACCTTGTGAGAAATCTCCAGTAATAATATACCGGTTGCCATGGAGAGTTGACCTTCATCTTTGGAACAACTTGTTTCTGCTTTTTTTGGATCTTCTTCGAACAAAGTTGCTTTCTCGATAATTTTACTGTGTGATGTTTTGCACTTACAAGGATTATTATTATCAATCATAGTACAGTAGGGAGGATAATCAACATTGAGACTTTTTCTCTGCGTTGCAGTGAAAGAAATATTTATTTCAATGCCACTTTTCAACATTGCAACAGCCATTGTTAGTGAAAGTCACTTTTGGAGGTAGTAGATGAATCAAACAAACAAAATGCATATTAAATGTATTGACAATTTTCAGCAGTAGAATTAATTTGATAACTCCCGGGAGATGAATTTACAAGTACAATTAACGTACAAATAATAATAATAATCCCTTAAAAAGATTGATAACCATTGTATGAGATTAGTTTGAAAACTTTATTCTCAAACTAAGAGCAAATTAATTACAAACTGTGGACGTTTACTGCTAAATTGTGTCATAGCAGCTCATTTGCAAAACAAGGTTTTGGTTTCGTTTTAGATTGATGCACTTTGTCATTAGAAATCCATTTTTTTGGGAGACGAGACAGTAGTAAAACAGATGATATTTGTTGTATTTTTCAACATTTCAACGACAGGAAGGGTTCAATTTAACGAAGCGGGGCCCCTTTAAATGTCACGTCAAGTCGTAGGCACGTGACCGTGGTTTGAAAAGTCCATGTCGGCTATGCTGCGGATTTACGTCATTACGTCTCGACCCGGTGTGCTGTCAACAGGTAAAGCAGTTTTGTCTATTTATATTTATTTATGTATTTATTTTATTTTATTTTTTTATTGTTAGGTGTACGTTGCCTGTTTTACTTCAATTTTTTTGAATGCTTTTCGTTCATTGCACTTACTGTTTACTGGTAAGCTCTTTTTTTTTACATTTTTTAAATTTATTTATTTATTTTGCTTGCGGTCCATAAACGATGCTATAATGTTCGCAACACAAACACACAAAAGTGGCAAAATTATGTTTGGGTATACTTTTGTTATTATGTAATTTGCTTGGTGTGTATGCCACGCGCTTTGATTGCTTCATTTCTTTGATTAAGAGCACATTTTAGCACTAATTTAAACCATCTGTGGAAGTACTTCCTGGCACTGCAAGCATTGTGGGAAATGAAGTTTTGGTACGGCAAACTGCATTGCGTTCGTGCGAACTCGTTAAAGGGCCGGAAACTGTTACAATTATTGATCTATTCATATTGTATATACATATTGTCTTTCTCTACATGTGTTTCTATACATATATCATGTTTATTTTGCAAATAACTGTTTGAAACCTGACATGGTATGGTTCACATTCTTTAGGTTATTACCTGTGATTTTCACCTGCCTGTTTTCTGAGCATCAAAAGTAAAAAGGGAAATGTGGAATTTGAGGTGAGTAATTAATTGCATAACCCTTTTTGTGGCGAAAACAACAATATTCCACCACAATGTTCATTTGGGATTTATTATTGGAAAAAAAATGTTGCAAACTACTGATCTAGATAGAAAGTAAAGTATTAGAAGAAAGCTAAGCGCCATTTTAATTAGCCATAAATGTAGTTCCTTGAGAACGGAGGTATTTGGGACGTGCCCTCTACTTGGCTTTATTTATGAAACAGAACGGAAAAGCCAAAAAGCTTTTATGTCCACGGAGACTGTTCTTTTTTAGAACATGAACTTCCGAGTCAAACAAGTTAAAGCCACAACATATTCTCTAGGTAGAACAGGCATGGTTGACTAAAAGCTTTTAATTTACTGGACTGTGTCTACATTTAACACTTTAGTGATTTGTTAGCAACTTTTCTGATGTTGTCCAAGGACAGAAACACTTTTTTTTGTGTGAGTCTGCACTTGTATAAAAAATAATTTTAGGGTCAAACTCTGGTATTTTCTATTTTACCATGTATTGGATGCACTAAAAGTTTGGTAATACTGTAAAAATGGAAAAAATCAAATCTCTAAATACTTCATATTTTGTTTTTATGTTCATATTCGTTTGATAGTTGTTGCATGTTAGGTGTGTTTCATATTTCCCACAATCTGAGCGGGTTGTGAACGCCTCACCAGCCTTGACGCAATTTTCCTTTTCCTCACAACACAGCTCGTTTGTTTTGGACAATTAATAAACAAGTGTAATGGAATACTTTTCCGTGTTCTCGAACTAATTCGAACTAGTTCTCAGTTTTCATGATGAACACAGAGGGACTCGGACATTGGTTCAGTCTGCTCGCTTCTTCAAAAATAATGCCGTAAAAACCTCAGCTAACGCTCGCTACTGTTAGCTGCAACAGACATTGGCTACTAACAGCCATTTGTTTTCATTATTATTTGCTTACTTAATTACGTTATTATTTGTAAGTATGAAGCTTTGAAGCCTCGATTAATATTTGTTTAGAAAACGGCATGACCAAACGTGATGAATAATAGCGATGAATAATCGTGATTTCAATTGTGACCAAAATTATTGTGATTATTTTGGACATAATCGTGCAGCACACACACACTCACACACACATCAATTTTGCATGTCACAAACTTCTATAAATTCTCATTCATGTTATAGATATTTTTTTATATTTTAAATACTACTTTAAAACATAGATTCACATCTTTTCAGTTCTATTTCATAGTTGACACGAACAGATACACACATTTGCTTTACCAGTGGATTGTTTCCTGGTAAAAAAAAAGCCACACTGGACTATCAGACGCAAGGCTCAAATCATAAGAAAAAAACGGTGCGGCTTACAGTCTGAAAAATTTGGTATATTGTAAATATAATTTGATAAAAGTAAAACAAATATCCAATCCAGCAGTTCATATACTGGATGTTGTGTTTAAATAACGATTGCAGGACTTGACAAAAAAACGGCCATCGATTGTCATTTACCGTCTCATGATTGCTGCAGGGAATTCCACTGATTGCAATAAATCCCGTTCGCAACATTTCTGTTTCTGTTAGCAACTTTGACGGCTTTGAGTGCTGATATCGTCTATTTTTGTTGTTTGAACGAGCGGGAAATCAAGCGCTGGAATGTTTTTGCTTATTCTTGTGATTGCACCGTCGATTTATCGTGAAGTTTTTTTTCCGCGTTTTGTCGCCGGAAACGTAGTTCAGTGATGATTGTCCTGCTTTCCTGATGTTGGTCATGAGCTTTTGTACGTGTTTGTTCCGGCTGTTATTTTTCTGGCCATGTATGTGGTGGAGGTTTTCATTTTCCGTCCAGGATACATAATGTGGAAAGTGGGTCATCAAGGCCCATTGGATTAGCAAGAGCACAGCCAGCTCATCGGGTTTGTTTCCCTCATTGCCATCTGGCAGACTCAATGTCCAGACTGTGAGACGTTTATTTCAAACACTGGACAATCGCTACCAATCATATTCAGTCCTACAACATTCCACTTCAAATATATCAACCAGAACGGAAATATACAGCTGCCAATAGGGGGTAAACATTTTCGACTGGCGAACTTGTTATAAAAGTTTCAGGTTATGTTCAAATACAGTGGGCCCCCGTGTTACGAGATTAATCCGTTCCGCGGTTGGGCTCGTAAGACGACTTCGCCGTACGGCGGGCGATCCAAACATGTTAAATAGCTAATGCGTTCATAACCCAAGGTAAAAACATCAAAATTGTACATGCATTTTAAAAATTGGTACCAAAATAGTATAGTAAGTACTACGCATATATATAATATACATGGATACAATCAGAAAACATCATAAATAAAAAATATAGAAAGGATTTATCTACGTTTGAGTCGCGCTTGTTATGCCCATATTCCCTAGTAAGGTTAGCCTAGGCTAGGCTAGCTTCGTATTTCTTGATTAGCTCCAGGCTGCTTTCCATATAAATCATCTTCTTACTTCTCTCTTTAACATCATTAGCAATCTTGGGACCCATGGCTAACCCATGTTTTAGAGTAGCGTATTTTCCACACTATAAGGCGCACCTAAAAGCCTGAATGATTTTGAAAAATCTGATGGTGCGCCTTATAATCCGGTGCGCCTTATATATGGAAAAGGTTTTAGAATGTCATTAATTGAGGGTGCGCCTTATAGTGCGGAAAATACGGTATTTCTAAAAATAAGGGTTTCCAGAGCTATAGAGTCGAAACATTTGTTGAAATTTCAAAAATGAAACAGGACAAGATTTCGTCCTGAGGTTTTCAGACCATTTTTTTTTCCTTTAAGTACAACAAATGTTAACCAGTTAACCCAGGCATGGGCAAGCCACGGCCATGATGAGGTGCATTATCAAAACACTCCATCCATCTGCTCCGGGTCGGACCTTTTTTTCAGATTTAAGAACATTTTGTGGCGCTCGAGTCCAAAAGGTAGCTACCCCTGAATTAGCCCATTCTATTGTCCCGTACCCATTTTTGGTGAATACGTATTTTTCACCAATTGAACGGTAATCGCGTATATTGTCAATTTACCTCATTAGAACGCACTTCAGTCAATGCATTCACTTAAAGCAATAAATCTGAGTAATCTCGCATAATTAAAAAACACAAATCCGTCTTAAACATCCATTATCAGAGTATTTCTCCATTTTGCCAGAGATAAGTGATAACCAGACAATAATCCGGATAACTTCATTTAGTCACTAGCAATAACATGAATTGTTTATTTTAAAGAATGAGCTGTCAGAGGAGCATTTTTCACGCGGCTAAAGCATGGCGCCGCAACGTGATTGGATAGAGTTTGTCATATTGTGCGATAAAACTTTTATGGCAACAACGGCACCGGGTTGGGGTGATTGTGTTCGCACTAAGCGAAGCAACGTTGACAAGTGTGAATAAAGCCGGACTCGGGACTGTCTCAGCTAGTCTTTGCACGTCTGTATTAAAATTTACACACGCGCTTTACAAATGCCAAGCACAGAGGCTGAAATAATGTGATTTGGACTTTAAGGACCTCTGACTGACCCAATGTGTCCTCAATGGTTGTCAGGTCAGTTGACGTTTCAAAGGTGATTTGTTGTCACACAATTCAAAGAAGCAGTGAAATATCGTATATATTCTGTGTAATGCGTGAGTATTATTCTTTAGAAAGAACATTTTGGCAAAGTGGAGTCCATTGTTAGTTTCTTTATTGACTTTTTTGGGGTTCAGCTCTTTTTTTTTTTTTTTGCTATTGGGTTTCTTTGTTGTTGTGTAATTAAAAAGTAATGAGTCAGTCTTGAGGAAACGCTGTGGATAATCAGCCCAAAGAACGATCCATCAAATTTGAGGCTCATCTAGAATGTATTTTGGCTAAAGGAAGCAATGGTATGAAAAAATGTGCTGTGCAGACAAATGAGGCATTTAAAATCATCCCGTATAAGTCGTAATTTGTAACTTTCGAGCAAAACTCTATTCTACCGAAGCGTGGAGCTCCCAATATCAAGTCAACATACCTTGTGTGGTATTTTGTCCAATCCCTTGATCTTTACATCAGAGACATTTCTTAACAAAAGGAAAGCATTGAATAAAGACATCAGGGAGCTGAAATTTCACCCAGATGACGAAAACATGTCAGATTTAAACATACCTGGTGCGGTATTTTGTCTAATCACTTGATCTTTACATCAGAGACATTTATTATCAAAAGGAAAGCATTGAAAGAAGACACCAGGAAGCTGAAATTTCACCCAGATGATGCTAACATGTCAGATTTAAACATACTTTGTGCGGTATTTTGTCCAATCCCTTGATTTTTAAATCAGAGACATTGCTTATCGAAAGGAAGGCATTGAAGGAAGACGCCAGGGAGCTGAAATTTCACCCAGATGACGATAATGATTTAAACATACCCTCTATGTATGTATGTATGTATATATGTATGTGTGTGTGTGTGTGTGTGTGTGTGTGTGTGTGTGTATATATATATATATATATATATATATATATATTATATATATAAGACGTTTTAATACGTCTTTGGTCTTGAATAAGTTGATGAAGTGACTTGCATAAAGCGTGCAGTCGTTTCCCAACAAATGTAACTTCTTTAAATTGCCTTGCTCTTTGTCATTTCTTTTCCTCACCGGACCTCTTTCTGTTTGAAAAGCCGCGGTGTGATTTTTGACTCTGGGTTATTTATATGACGTCTGTCCTATTTTCTTGATGTAAACGAGGTTGCTCGGAGGGGCGACAGCGGGAAAGGGGCGACCAGACCGATGAATCAGTCGTACATAAATAGCAACCCGTCAAACATCTGTTGAAACTCGGCAATACAAGTGACAAAAGCATTAAGAACAAGTAAGAATGTGTTTGTCGATGTTTTATTTTCATTCAATGTAATGAATTGGTCATTTGGGGGCATCTGAGATGACGATAATTTTTTGGGGGGCGGTACCGCTTTCAGCCCAGTCTCGGATTTCCAGCTCCATTTTTGGAGACGAATGAGTTTCGACGTTTATCCCAGCCAACACACAATTAGCGAAGCAAGCCTCGCTATTAGCCAGAAGCAATTCCACTGCATTGACACATAACTATACAAAAGAGACCCTACAGACCAAATTTCATTAGCATCATTTCCCCTTGGAGCACTTTTTATGTGTCATAATTACAGCAAGATTTAGTGAGGCAGACGTAAAAGGGCGCTGGAAATGGAATTGATGTTCAAACAAGAGAGCAGCTGTCAGGAGCAGCGACCTGGGGTGCGTTTCACACAGCACAGGAAGCTTGGAATAGCAGGTCTTCTATTGAAGACGGTCTCGCTGCAGCAGCCGTGTCTTGAACTTTCGCGCTTTCCTTTGGCTTTAGGAAGCTAAGAAGCGTCTGCTCTCATTAGGATACGAGTACTTTAGTCAGAAGTGTGGGTGTGTGTTTGCTCCGTTTGAAGTTCAGAGGGTTGAGTAGATTGGTACCAATCTAGGCTGAAATCCCGACAACATCCAAATTAGGTCTGAGACCACTTTACATACAACTTAGATTGTCGAAATAGACAAATTTATATATATATATATATATATATATATATATATATATATATATTAGGGCTGCACAATTAATCGACTGCCATGATTAATTAAGCTCATCCTTGGAGACATTAACATTTAAAAAATCAAGCACTTTTTAAATTACAAGTCTGATCGAGCACTTTGTCATCCTACCACCAGAGGGCAATGTTTCCCACGTATTAGCATGTCAAAAGCGCCTGCTTTTCTCACCCTAATATTTTATTTACCAGTGTGAAATGGCATTGAGTTTCTCACCCGATTCCTAATATACGGTATACCTTGCAAGCTATCAAATGAGACCCGTTTTGAAAAATTATTTGATGATTTTAATTTAATTTCAAGACTTTACTGAAGCAATCTGCTGCAAGAATACAGAGTTTTTTTCTACAACTCTTGCAGAAAAAAAATCTGTGGAAAATGAGATTAATTCCAATTACTGATTTTTTTTAATTGCTTTACAGCACTAATATATATATATATATATATATATATATATATATATATATATATATATATAAGAATAAAAAAACGTTTTTTTTTCCAGCAAATTAAGATTGACGGCCTTCTCCCTGTCTTCCGCAGCAATTCCGCAAGTTCATTTTACGCACCATCATCCTCTTAGCTTAAGTAGAAAGTTTCACAAACATCTCCCTAAATCTCAAATCAGAGCACAAAACGCTCCGTAATTCCTCTCGGTGCATTCATGATGTCCACTTTCCGCCGGCTCATTAGGCAGCGTGGCCATCCTGCGCTCTCGCTTGTCATCCTGGCTTAGCCGGCTGTGAAATTTAAACAAAGCCGCTCTCTGTAAGCTTCGCGCTACCGGCATAGTCCTTCATGATCCAGCTGCGTTGGGCAAAGGCTGGAGGGTGCTTGATGTTTCAGTCGCAGCCTTCTTGGGACCATCAAGCAAGCGTTCCACCAGTCCGTTCACCTAAAGCGTCTTAAGCAGCAAAGCGCTCATCGGGGAATCGAACTTCATGCATTTGTGAGATTAGTTCTGGGTGAAACGCAGCTTCACGCGTGGCTGCGAGACTTTGCGAGAGCTTGAACGGAAACGTTCTTGGGACTCCAGATGGATACTTCTTATCGGTGGCTTTATCAACTGTTGATCTCGCAATAAGCTTTTATCTGAGATAAATAGAAACACAAACGTTTATCTGCATGTATTTATTTATTGTTTGCAGTGATTAGCTTTGATTTGATTTCTTTTGAAATTCTCTGAACTAATCATCAGCCAAACCAAATATGTGAAAGCATATAATTATAATATAAATAAAAACGTAAAACATAGATGTTTAATTGTAACATCAGTAATACAATGCATAAAAATTTCCAACACGACAAAAGGCAAATCCAGAAATTTGGGATTAATCTTTGAATAAAATATTATAATGGTTAAGACCAAAGCTATGTGAGTTATGAAATTAAGTCAAAAAAGCAAAAAATTAACTTCACAAAAGACAATCATGGTTTTCCCCAGCATATTACATGCCAGGCATTTCCTGCCCCCACACCAGGCTAAGCAGGCCATTAAAATGGGACTACATCATGAAATTTTCCCCCCAAAAATGGTGCTTTTATTTGTTGTTTGTTGTACATAAAGAAACTGTGCTGTAAACTCAAGGTCAAAATCTCATTATGTTTTTGTTGTTTTTTTAGGAATTTTGAACTCCATAGTCATTATGAGAAAAACACAAACGTTTGCAGCACAATACTCAGTATAATTCTTTTTCATGCTTCAAAAAAGTGAATTTTATTGAAAATAAACCGACATTGCCGTCAGCCTTTGAAATCGCTTCTTGAACAAAACTGATGCTAAAGCTAATAAACACAAAACCTTAAAAAACGTAACAAACCTGTTCTAAAACTAGATCTTTTTTGTTTACTACCGAAAACCTGGTTAAAATGTTTTTTTAAGCTTCCTCGTTCTCCACTATTACAAAAGCATCGTTTGCTGCACGATATTTCACTTTAAGCTTTGACTTAAACACGCTTATGCTAAAATATCCAAATTTGTCCATCCAATCACAACGGATACTTTTCAAAGCGGAACGGGTGCGCAACGACGGCCCAGAGGTGCGCATACATACGCCAGACAGGTGAAATATGACGGGCGGCCCGTCTATTTTTTATTCAGGGCAGCGCTCGGCTGAACCGAACAGCAGGTACGGACACAGTGGCACTTCACCTAAATTAATAGTTCATCCTCTCACAACTTGGCAGACTCAAGAATTATGGTGGGGGTGCCATGGTAGGACAGGCAGAAACGGTGGCGAACAGTAGGGTGGCAGGATGTTTGATGAGGGCAATCAAAGCAGAGGCCAGGAGGTTCAAACGGATGGATTTAGCAGCGGCGTTATCACTAAGGCGACCCAGGTGCCGCACCTTTCGGGCTCAACATCACACCCAACCGCGCCGTTCATATTTCATTATGTTCCGCGAATGACTGATGTGTCGGAAATGACCCTTTGTATTTCCTTTGGAGAGTTGATTTATTTAGGGTACAATAAGGTTGAGCGTATCGTGTGATAATCTGCATATACCGTATTTTCCGCACTATAAGGCGCACCTAAAAGCCTTATTTCTTTTTTTTTAAAGCTGATGGTGCGCCTTATAATCGGGTGTGCCTTATATATGAAAGAAGTTATAAAATATGGCATTAATTGAGGGTGCGCCTTATAATCCGGTGCGGAAAATACGGTAAATAAAACCCCTTGAGATGCATTGTGAAGAAAATAAATTATTTTATTCAGTAAAAGTGTTATAAATCAATCGGCCGGTTAATTGGATACTGTGTTTTTGTTTTACTTCAAAAATTGTTTTCGGCTTGAAAAAATATAATGCTTACGTATATCTGTGTTTTTTCCCCTTTAAATGATCAAGCCATCATCAAGTTATTGTTCAATAAAAAGTAGTGAGCTCGTCCCAGAAGAAGCTACAAAGGTCTATGTCATTAATTTTAACAGATGAGCATTCGGTCTGCATTAGTTTAAAGAGACACTATAAACGCCACAAAGTAGGTGGAAAAAAAATAGCCATTAAAAAGGAACTTTTGTTGGACTTGCATAAAGAGGATAAGTACAGTTTTGGTTCATTCATACTTACATGGAGATGAATGGTTTCAATGCTAGCATAATCGAGCGTTCTGTGATGCCATCATGCATTTTTCTAGTACGGTCACTATTGAATCTTTTTAAAATCAAGAAATTATTCCATCAAATAAACATCTTTTTTATCTACTAAGGTATATCTACTAAGATATATCTACTCGTATTTTTTAAATTTTTTATATTTAGACACCAACTAAATTTGCAAAGGTAACAATTGCAATTAGCGTTAGCATGCTAGCAATAGTACAATAATTATGTCTGACTTTATTTGCTATGATTTGTCGACATAGAAACAGGAAGCTTTTTCAGTTCCGCTACAAATGAATGTAAATAGTTCAAAGTCCTTTTTCATTGATTTATTGCATGAATTTTGTGACTAACATAAACATAACCCAAAGAACTAGACTAAAACGTAACCAACATAAAATCGGGACACAATGGTTGGTTGGCAACGTCCACTGGGATTTGTGACACAAGGGTGAAATTAATTTTTGCACCTAATCAACAAACAAAACCATATTTCAAGTGAATATTTCTATATGAATGTTTTATTTTTATTTCTGAACTACTGCTGTCCTATTTCTTTTCCACTTTGCAGTAATTGAACCATGAGTTTTAGTGATAAAAGTTGATGAAGTTGACTACCCGGCTTGGTCGACTTTTCCCCTCGGCCCTACATTTTTTCAGAGGAATAAAAAATCCTGACTCCAGTGACACTAATTTCAGCCTTTTACCAAGGTCCACCAGCTCTCTGTGGCATAACAAATAAACCATTTATGACTCCTTGATTGACTTGATAAAGGATTCATTGTGTTTTGCCAATACAGAAGCCATTTGACTTTATTCAGTTGAATTATTTAAATCTTGTTTGAATGATTAAATAAGGACCACAGGCATCTAATGTCAGTAGATTGGCTATGAGAGAAGAGTACAAACGATCCTCTTACACTGAGGTAATCCTTTTTTCTTGTTTTTCAACGTTCGAAGGTGACAGAAGAGTCACGTTATTACCATCAGAGTGAAAATTCACCATCTGAGCATTGTCTGATTCCTCTTGTCGAGGTGCTAACAACCAGCAGCCAAATGCGATGTTCTCTGATCCCGGAGCTGTCCGGCTGCGTTTACGTTCACCCGTGCTCCCGGATGTTTTCAGCTGACCTATTTCAAACAGCAGCAGCGGGAACAGCTGCAACAATAAACACCGGGGCTTCAAATGCCTTTCATAATGTTGGACAGCAGTGAACCGTGCTAGGAATTCATACCTCCATCATTGCAAAGACAAATGCATGAGGCGCTGTGATCTGCAGTATCAAAGACTGCACTTAAATTCTCCGGCGCATCAAAATAGAGCTTTGACGCCCATCACCAGCCATCATTTTGTCATTTGGGGCTCTGACAAGAGTGGCTTCAATGGATGTCAGAAGAGGCGTTTTCCGTTTTGGAACGTCACACCTGTTATTTTGGCGGTATATCCATTTTTCCGGCATATGTCTCTCTTGTGAGTAAACAAGGTGGTGCACCTCTAAAAAGTACCTCGAAAGGATGCCATTGAGACGGAGATGTTTGCAGATAAAAGAGTGGACAGAGGAAAGGCTGATAGTTTGAAAATGACACCAATTTCAAAAAGCTAGAGTTTCAAATGAGGACATATGTCTTAAAATCCTTGGAGGAAACTCAGAGACGTACCTGTGATGCATTCTACCGTTCTCAAACGGAGACACGCGTACCCCAGGGGTTACTTGAAATCACTTACAAATTGGGTACATGGGACATAAACAGAATTCCTACAGGTACCATCCATCCATCCATCTATTTATCCATTTTCTGTCGCAGTATATCTCGAACAGTAGTTTTTTAACAGTACATTTTCAAATTAAGAACAATTTTATGCAATTTCATCATAAAAAGTGATTACAGTGGGCCTCCGGTTTACGAGATAAATCCGTTCCGCGGTTGGGATCGTAACGCAAATTCGCCGTATGGCGGGCGATCCAAATTTATATTAATTAACTAATGTGTGTAAAAACATCAAAATTATATATACCGTATTTTCTGCACTATAAGGCGCACCGGATTATAAGGCGCAACCTCAATTAATGACATATTTTATAACCTTTTCCACATATAAGGCGCACCCGATTATAACGCGCACCCTCAATTAATGACATGTTTGAAAACGTTTTCAATCACAATATAGTAATACCCAAAGTAATAACAATAACTCAAATAGTAACTCTAATCTCTCAATCGCATAATAAGTCAATGTCAATATGAGCAACCTTGTTCAACTGTAAACACACAAAAGAAACAGATAAAGCTTTTTTTATCAGTTCATTTCCCATCTACGAATCCCAATCTCGATATTCTCCCATATATAAGGTGCACCTGATTATAAGGCGCACCATCATCTTTTTAAAACAAAGGCTTTTAGGTGTGCCTTTGAGTGCGGAAAATACGGTACATATTTAAAATTGGTATTAAAATAGTAATGCTAAGTGCTACTTATATATAATATACATGTATACAATTAAATAACATTATAGATAAAAAATATAAAAAGGATTTATTCACCTTTGAGTGACGCTTGTTATGCCCATATGCCCTAGTAGGGTAGGCTAGGCTAGCTTAGCTTTCTTCGTATTTCTTGATTATCAACAGCTTGGTTTCCATATAAATCATCTTACTTCTGTCTTTAACATCACGAGCAATCTTGGGACTCATGGATAACCAATTCAAGTTTGAACTAAGCAATAAAATGCATAATAAATACGATATTGAAAACACTCTCACAAATGTACTCGTACCCCCATTAGAGAACATAAAATATGGTATAATTTGCCAAATTATTTCAAGAAGGAAAACCTCCATAAAAAAGCGCCCCGTGCAACCCAGCGGACTTTATTGACCCGCTCTAGTGAAAAGTGTGTCTACACATCAACAGAGGATGCTGAGATCTTGAAAGCAAAATGCACAACAAGTAAAGGTCAATCATGGCCAGAGGGGGAATGGAGTCGTCGACTGAGACCTGAACTTCACTTTGGTGTCAATGGACTGGAAAAAGTCCACTGCAAAAATTGGAATACTGCAAATATTTTGTAGACAAGCAGTGCATTGTGAAGTCAGTCTTGTAAGTTGGAACTAGGTTGGTACTGGAGAAAAAACAACTTATCTTTGCAGACATAAGGAACTGGTTAAGAACCTTTCTGTCGTCTATAGTAATAGAAATGCTCTATTGTCAGCTTCGAATTGGGTTGTGTGCTTTTTATTTGTACCTTTAGAATTGCTTGGGCCCTTTACTCACGTCTTTTCAGAAGTAAAATTGCTTATACAGACCTCAAGTTTTGCCTTGAACATTCTTGAAATCCCAAATCCAAACTAAGGGTTTCAAAAAGACTTTCTGAAACGGTCTTTTTAAATCTGAAATAGTCTTGAAGCAACAAGTCCATTGTGAGCCGAAGATTTGCGAGTGTTGACGAAGGTAGCGAATGCTCATTCACGTCGGATTCGTCGGGGTTTGCTCGAGGTCGCAATTGTTCTCATGACTGTATCTTAGAAATTTTAAAACTATTTTGTGTTGCATGGAAATTATCAACCTGTTCACAGTTCAAAATTTCCTTGTTAATGTTAAAATTTCCTGAGAACGCAAAAAAATTAAGAGTTTCGGTACATCTTAGGAACAAATGTGCACCCAGGAGGAAACCTGAGAAATAAAAAGAACATTTGCCGACAATCGCTGATGTTCACCTCTTAAACGTTCAAAAATTCCACAATTGACCATTTCAGATCAATTAAGACCGTTTCACAGTGTCTTAATAACAACTAAGGCCTTGAACGAAACCAGACAAAATCAAAGACCTTTGAAGACGCTCTTCAACGTTCGCCCTTTGAAAATGTTCAAAATTTTGAACCAAATTTTCACCGGTTGTCCACTTTAAATAGCATAACTCAATGTCAATACGAGCAACACACAAAAGAAACCGGTAAAGCTTATTTTATCAGTTCATTCCCCATCTACGAATCCCAATCTCGATATTCATCCATATATAAGGCGCACCCGATTATAAGGCGCACCATCAGCTTTTTAAAAAAATAAAATTAAGGCTTTTGGGTGCGCCTTATAGTGCGGAAAATACGGTACATCTCATTTGCTTGTTGCAGAACTTAACATTCATCCGACGCCTCGGTTTCATGGTCACGAAAAGCAGAATTGAAACTAGCTATAAATTATCGGTTGAATTCTGCTGCAGTTTGACTCAACTGACAATTAGGACAATGGATGGGAGAATTATTTATAAACTCGACCCATGCATATGCAACGCTTTAAAGAGGATAACGGGATCTGCCGCATATGCGTTTAAAATCCAAGCAGTTGTATTCATTATTCCCGAGGTTCCCCGTCAGTTTTACAAATCAACCAAGAAGTCGAGCCCGCGTTGCACTCTGACACCAATTTGCACAGCCATTACATTCTCCGATTTCAAGCTATTCCCGATACCGATCGCCGAAGCTCAATCAGGCGTAAAAAGCAGACTCGATCTAAACATCCGGCGCGCGGCAAGTTTACAAGTTTAAGCGTTGTTTCGCTTCCTTTTATGTTCGACTCTTCCGCATACACAACATGAATTATGTAGAGGTTGCTCATCAAGTCATCTAACGAGCGAAGGATTTCGCGAAGGTACGAGTAGCATCGAAAGTTTGGATTTTTCAGGCAGTTTCTTGCAGCGAGCGCACTCGCCGACACACAAGCCTGGATTTGCAAATGGGGATTGGTCATTAGACAAACGAGCGTAATCATGTGTAGATAAGTGCAGTCTCGCACGGACCAGAGATTCTTCTATTTGGGTCAGGAGCTCCTGCTGGTGCCTAATAATGACTGATGGGTTCTAAAGAAAGCACGGCTAAAAAAAAAAAAAAAAGGCAAAATAGAAGGACCGTCTAAGTCCCGCTGTGGACGAACAAAATACGGGAAAATGATCGTTACTGATTCTCGGTACTTTGCCAACTGCGGTGTCAGTCGAAAGTTTTAAAACACCTTCGAACAAGACACTCAAAGAGGTCGAGAAAGTGGTTCCAATTTAGTTTTGTTTTGCCTTTGCAAATAGTTGGAAAGTGTTTCGTACGGATGCGCCTGTGTCCCAATTTTGGGTTGAAAAAGGACTGGCCAAATATTTAGTCACTTTGATCATATTTTTCAATTTTTTTATACAGTTATAGGTTAAAAAAACAACAACTAATATTTGGCTCAACTTGTCAACAAGACAACCCTTTTTTTTTTAGTTTTGTTAAAAAACTGGTGTTGCGCAAAATAAACCAGAAAGTTTGGACCCTAATAAAAATAAATGCATCGGTCAATCTTTTTTTTTTTTCTTTTTGCCCCAAACTTGGATTATTTTTAACCCAACTTTATTTTTTTCAATACTCCAAAAGGGTCCAAAAATTATACAAAATAATCCACAGTTACATTGCCTTGTTCAAAATTAGACTGAAATAATTTTTGTTTTTTTTGCAAAGCAACTCAAAATGTTGTGTCAAATGCAAACATAATGATCAGTCTTTTTTTTTTTTTAAATCCATATTTGGGCTATTTCTATGTTGTGTTGGAGAAAAAAAAAATCCATTTTTTTTAGGCTGTCATGTCAGGACACATTCAGAAGTTGTTTGGTGCAAAACAACTTGGGTTAGCTCATATCGACCCAAATATTGGGGTTGTCCTTTTTTGAGTCGTAACTGGCTTATTTTCAACCCAAGTGCCGTTTTGCGACTGCCAATAACCTTTTCTAAATGTGTTTAATTTACTGATTATAATTCTTTGTTTTTTCCCCTCTGGCATTTTGTTTTCATAATAATAATAACATTAATAATGTGTCATATTTACTAACGTTATGAACGAAGGGTAACGCTCACTAACAGATTTTACCCTCCTGAAAAGTAACATAGCTATATATTAGTGTGTTGTAAAATCCGTATCGCGCAAGCTATCATAGGTCAAGGTCTAAATCACAGATTGTACTTTATCAATATCCTTAATTGAACATCTGTGTGTAAACCGAAACAGAATTGCCCACTTCCCCCTAATAAACCATATGCTCCCCTATTTTACGCTAAGTGAGTGAATTTGTGTTCAACATGAACTCCGAGGAAACTCCGAGGACAAGTGCGAAGCACATGTCTCCCAGCCTGGCTGAATTAGTCTTCCAGATGAGTCACGTGAGATGCTTTAGCCCAGATGAAGGAGCGCTACGCTCCGGCACGGGGGGCTTGTTTGAGCCGTAAACTTGATTGCCGTCAATTGCGATCGGAGCGAGAAGAAAACCCCCCGACCGAAGCAACTGATGTCCCATCAATTTCAAACTTTTTTCGCTGAATAACACACTTAATTGGATGACGAGCCGCGTTCTTGTATCAATATTGCAAAACGCCGGCAGATGTTAAAAGCAGCTGCCCTCTTTATTTCTCCTGAAAAAGCAAACTAAATAGGGGCCGGATTCCACAAGGGAGAAAAACGGATAATTTCCCGCTTGTTTTCTTGTTCCAGGTGTTTCTTATTAATAGCAACAATAACGCTATTCCTGATGTTTATCAGTCTGTGTGATTATAGAGGGATTATTACCACGTGTGTCACCGTTGCAGATGCAATTATATTTGTTTGTGTCATCTACTTTGCATTCTCTTTGTACAATTCCGTCAATTAGTGCCACCGTTGATATTAGGAAGACAATATTGAGAGATTGCGTGAGCAGAAATCTTTAGAGAAGTGGAGATGATTTGCGGGGGGAGCAGAGACGGGCGGTAAGGGTATGAAAAGGGGAAAAAGTGCAGAAATTATCACGGGTGTGATTGCAAATACAGATGGTTATGAAGCAGAAGCAGATGGCATGTCAGATTGATTATTGTTGCCAGTGTTGCGTGATAGATACAACGTGAACACGCAGCTTGCTCCTCATTTAAGATGACACATGGTGATAGAGACATGTCAGCTCGCCGTGTTTATCTCGTTGTCTATTTAGCCCCGTTCATGTGTGCCCGCCCATCTATTGCCGACAAGCGAAGAATGCTTATGCATAACGATTCAGTTTACACGGACGGGTTGGATATGGTGTGGATCATATACACGTCATATACATGTATATCACATCAAAATGTGTTGCAGAACTAATGGTGTCCTGTATTGTCTCACTACGTAAAGATCTACCGTATTTTTCGGTCTATAATCCTATGCACCTTCGTAGGATTATAAAGCATAGTCTCAATGAACAGGTAATTTTTTTTCAATTTCTATATACCTGTATAAGGTGTACTACCAACCTTTGGGTAAATTAAGGGATTTGAATCGTGCCTTACAGTTCGTAAAATACGGTATGTTTTTCAGTCACTCTGCCTTACAGTCCATAAAATACGGTGTGTTTTTCAATCAGGGTACCGATAGTGAGTTACCATGTTTTTCGGATCACAAAACATGCCAGATTACTGTGTACAGGCTACTGTGTTTATCGGTGTGTGCCGGATGATAAAACATACCGGATTATCTGATGTAGTCTCAATGAACAGGTCTATTTTTGGAAATTTCCATATACAAGGCTGCATTGTCCATTTTTGGGCAAGTAAGTGATTTTAAGTGTACCTTACCGTCCTCAAAAAGATGGTATGGTTTTCATTTAGGGTGCCTTAAGTATGCCTTACAATTTGTAGAATACGGTGTGTTTCTCAATCACGGTACCAATGGTGAGTTACCGTGTTTTTCGGATCACAAAACATACCAGATTATCAGAACGAGGCTCAATGAACAGGTCTATTTTTGAAAATGTTTTATATATAACGCAAACTGCCAAATTTTGTGCAAATTAAGGGATTTTTACGTGCACCTTACTGTCCATAAAATATCTTTCTAAGTAACGGTACAAAGAGTGATTTACCGTATTTTTCAGATAATACATCATACCAGATTATCAAAACGTAGTCTCAATGAACAGGTCTTTTTTGGAAATTTCCATATATAAGGCGAACTGTCAATTTTTGGGCAAATTAGGGGTTTTAAGTGTAATTTACAGTCCACAAAAATATGCTATGTTTCTCAATAACAGTATCAACTCTTCGTTACCGTGTGTTTAGATCATAAAATTGACCAAATTATCAAGTGGAGTCTCAATGAACAGAAATGTTTTTTGAATGCATTTGCATATATTGTGCATTCATGCATATTATGTTATTCACAGCAGTACATCAATGAGTCAAACGTTATTCATCTTCAATTCAACTAAAGCTCACCTGAATATGAGGAAAACTGTAGAATTTTGAGTGAAATTAAAGGATTTTAAGTATGCCTAACAGTTAAAAAAAATATGGTAAGTATAAACGACTAGCAATTTATTTTGGAGCAAATTATTTGCTTTGTTTATGTTAGCATGTTGAATTTGTTCCTACTTAAGTGAGTGTTTTAGCCCAAATTCACATTCCGTTGAAAAAGCGAATTTGTAGTTCTGAGAGAATTTTATATCCGTCTCACAATCAATATTTCGTAGCGCCTCTACTGAGGAGATTCTCTATGGTTTGAAAATTTCAATCCAACAGCATTTCAAGTGACCCGTACGGGAACAAAAGCAGCTTATGGCTACATCTCAGCCTCTCGGGTGAAACATCAAGAGCCAAATGACATCTGACAATGTTTGATGTAAGCTGTCCTGCATGTGCAGCGTTATGAGGATGCTGTCGACTTTAATATCGATTTGTTTCATGTGAAGAGCACTACATGAATCACGGAGACATCTCGGTTAGCGCAAATGGCCAGTCTCATATGGAGGGACTCGCACCTCATTAAGGGGTGCTGCTCACCGTGATTATTTACCATTATTTCTGTTCCGTACCGCCGAGTTAGCGTCGACGATCTGCCAGATTGCGGCACTCGGTTTACTTGCAGAAAAAATAGTTTGTTGAAGACAGATCCAATTTTTCTTTACTTAGGAAGACTCGTGTAACTGCGAGTAAAGAAAAGATTTCGTACGAGATCGCGCACATAAGTGTCTCTTTCAGGTTGATATGCAGAAACGTGACCGTCTTGGATCAGCCAGATGGCTGGCGTGTCATCGGCAAATTTAAGCGGTGGAGAGAGGACATATGCTTGTGTGCAATATCCGTGGAGATGATGAGAGTCACCCTTTCCTAATTTGTTGTTTCCTGTCTACAAGGAAGCTAGGAGTTGTCACCCATCTCTTTGTTCGTGTGTAATCTGCAATTTATAATGCCCATGTTGGACTTTGAGATGCCTCATTACTGTGGCTTGATTACCATTTCCGGGCAATAAGATGTTCTCACCTTGAAGCTGTACTTCAAATGAATATTTAAAAAAAACCCTAATATATATATACGTATCTTTATAAATGTATATATACGTAAGAGAACTGGACGCAATCATTGGTGAACAGAAGCATGTTTTAGATATGATATTGAATGTTCAAGATATCATTTTTTTCTGCAGTCATGAAGAAGTGAAAGGTTTTTGCAGAACCACGTGTTGTATAATAGTTTTCTCGACGGCTTTCCATTTCTGTGACGGACCACCGGGTGATAAAAAGCCGCAGCTCCCATGTGGTGGTGAGTTGTGTACATCGATAATATTTATTTAATTAAAAAAGAAAAAAATCTTTAACACCATCAAATGATTGCACAAACAAGGGCTATTGATCAGTTGATTTCACAACCGTTAAAAAGTAAACAAGAATTCCCTTCAGATTTTTTTGCTCCTACCCAATTTTTATTAAGCTATTTTTTTTCACCTGAATGAAGGTGAGTACATTTGTGTCCTGTGTCTCGTCACCTTAAATCTCAGAGACGCTCAGTCTCACCACCAAAGCGGCCGAGTGCCTGGAGTACAATCGCTATTTGTGTCATCAACATCATACAAGGACTGTTTTCATTACTCTCGGGAGCTTTTCATTGGAGTTTCTCTGTCCCAAAGGTGCTCGCCCATAAAGTTTACACAAAAAGTAAGCACAACTTGTGCTCGTATTAAAAATTTATAAGGAAAATAATTCCCCGAAAACTTGTTTTCTCTGAAAGATTTGGAAACAAATATGACAGGTTTTTTTTTCTTTGTGAGATCAAACAGTCTTAAAATCTGATGATTGGTTGGCCTGTGTTAGACAGAGCTCGTATTACTACAAGCCGTATTTTTAAGATGCCTCCGATTTTTGCCGTTGTCTCAATGAACTGGTCTATTTTTTGTTAAATTTACAAATTTCAAATTTACCAGGGTATAAGGTGCACCGGATTATAAAACACATAATCAATGGACAGGTCTATTTTTGGAAATTTACGTTTATGAGGTGCACCATGTTATAAGCGGCATTCTCAACAGACGAGTCCGTTTTTTGACATTTATTTTGAAAATAAATTAGGCACACCAGGTAATAAGACATTTACTCAATGAAGAAGTATTTTTGGGAAATTTCATGCATAAAGAGTACCGGGTTATAAGGTGCTCTGGGTTATGAGCTGCTTTCCTGAGAAAAAATATATATTTTGGGGAAATTTCAATACACAAGATATACCGGGATATAACGCACACAAGGTTATAATGCAGTCTCATTAAGGGTACTTTTTTTTGGTAAACTGACTTATAATAGAGATGGTGTTACAGGAGTATATTTAGACATTTTCATATATGAGTCGTACCGAATTATAAGACACATGCTCAATGTATAGGTCTATTTTTTTGGAAATCTCCACATACCTTATATGGCTCACTGGGTTATAATGCATTATCATGTGCGTTCAATCAATGAAAAGATATATTTTGGGGAAATTCCGTATAAGGTACTAAGGGTACTATGCACCAGGTTATGAGACACATTCTTCGTGAAAAGGGTTCATTTCGAAATGTTTGCGTGTGTGTGTGCATATATATATATATATATATATATATATATATATATATATATATATATATATATATATACTGCGTTATAAGAGGTACCGGATTATAAGGGTTACCGGGTTATAAAGGGGACCGGGTTATAAGGCATACTAATTTATAAGGCAGACTGCATTTTGATGGAAAACAAACTAATACTGCAGATAAGTAAAACTTTATTCAACTTCAGTTCCAGATTTAAGACTGTCACTTAAAATTTTGCTTATATTTAATAACTTTAAAGTACCGTGATTTTCGGACCAAAAGGTGAACTTATTATTGTTATAAAAATCATCACAAAATATATTTACAGAAAAAAAATAAATTGTATATTTTTCACAATCTACAATAAGATATGTAAACGAAGCTCGGTCAGACGTGCATCCAAATGAATATCGGAATTATGATTTTATGCTCGTCTCGTGCCGCGCTTCCGGTGTTGACATCGGTCCCCGAACAACTGCTTTATGACCCTTTATAATTAAATCGGTTGAAAAGCTCGTCCCCGGAGAAATCCCACATCTTAATTGAATCATTATTGCCGCCATTGTTACGAATAATACTCTTCTTCTGCTTTGTGTGAATCGTTTGATTCTTGTCTCCATTTTGTTATGGTTAGGAAAAATAAACATCGAAAATGAAGTCGTGTATTTCTTAACCATTTTAACTACACGGTCATATATTTTTGGATCATTCCCCGTGAACTCACTTACAGCGGGAGGGACCTTTAAGATGACCCGTGGGGCTTTGTGTTATGACATAAACTCCGCGTATGTCGGTGAAAAGACGCGCAAGCTCCGGCAACCCTGAACTGAAAATGCATTATTGAAAAGCGGATGATGAATGAATAATTATTACGACATAGCGCCGCTTGCTTTTCTCAAAGGGAAAATATTGCCGAGTATTATCTGCCATGTACAATAGCCAGCAACCGTGTTTCCAGGAAACGGGATAATAGCGTGATGATGTAATCGCAGGCCGAAGTCTTGGCTGTTGTTTGTCAAAGATGTCGGTTCAACAAGGCGACGTATACTGTATATGTACACTTGTGGTTCTCAACCTTTTTTCCAGTGTGAAACAATATGAGAAAAAAAGATTAAAAAATAGTATTATCCCTCCAATATCTGATTTATTAAACCTTGGAACTACATTCCCAGCCGCATTTAGCAACTCCAGAAGATTATGCAACATCATTTGTTTTGTTTCTGCCGGCCGGAAAATTCCATCACTGATGACAAGGCCAATAAGTATGACGCTTAACCCCGCCCCCATATCGGCAAAGGAGCCACAAAAACAAAATATAACTAAGTTGCTTCATGTTCCAGGCAATTTGCTCTCAATTTAAAAAGAACTGCGCTACTGCTGTCACAGCATTTAAAAATGTCGATTACTTGACTACTCAGGTACTTGAATGCTTAAAGTAATTAATTCAGTACATACATACAGTATTTTCCCTTTATACTTGTGTTTTGATGAACTGCACTCAATGGGGGAGGTTAATTTTATTGGCAAATGATCCGACTTGGTAATATTGGACATAAACTGCGTGACAAATTTGCTTTGCCACTTTTCCATCCCCTTGGAGGCACCCTATAATCAACATCTCCGACTTAATATGTGTCAAAAAGGGTCTATGTTGACAGGTTATTTACTGCAGAAAAAGGGTCACGGTACTGCCCCCTTTTTTCTGACAGTGAAAGGCGTTCTTGTGTTCTGTTTTGTACCACGTTTGCAAAAAAAAAAAAAAAAATCTGTATCTGTGAGCCATTTTCCTTTGAGCTGGAAAGGAAGCATAACAGACTGGCAATAGGAAAATTTTGCCTCACATTCAACAACTGAACATTATGCTGTTATATCTGCTGGATTTATTGCTTGAAGGTCCTAAAAGAGAGAAAAAAAAAAAAGCTATTAAGTGTGCAGGTGACAGGATTCTCGCTCATGGCAACTCTAGATGAATCCGTAGTAGAGCTGCTGTGAAATCCACTAATCTTTTCATTTGAATCGTCTAATAAGGTCAAGTGCCGTTCAACCTCTTATTTTGTTTCATTTTAGGGTCAAATTTTCTGTTTGGCGGCAATGTAAAACATTTAGCAAAACAAAGTCAATCTCGTCGTCGTAACATTGTCTTGCGTTCATATCCGAAAGATATATATTTGTTGCGCGTTGTTTCAGATTCCCCACATTATGAGCGGTCAGTGAATGCCTCGCCAGCGTAACATTCGATGCTCTCAACGCGGTTGTTTTTTGTTTTCTTTGACTTGCTCGGGTTCATTTTGCCATAAATACATGAAGTTGCGTCCATGTTCCACCAAGTTTATGATTGTGTCTATATAAGATCGCAATTAATAAACGAGTCAAATAAAATATACCCCGTGTTCACGCCGCTTGACACTTTTACCTGAATCATCTGGAGACATCATAACTTTTCTCCATTTTAGAAATATTCCTGTGTTTAGACTCGGACGTTGGGTCAGTCTGCTCGCTTCTTTTATTGAAAATAATGCCGTAACAACCTCAGCCAACCTGAGCGCGTGTTGCAGCTGACAGCCAACTGACTTCCGCCCACTAGCTTGTTCCGTCACGGTAATTATTGCAAATAAATATACGTCCGATAATGACGAAGAGTGATTTTGAACTGGTGACGCCTTGTCATTATAATGGAATTTTTTGACCCGGATTGGTATGAAACCAAGAGGTATATAAGCGAGTGTTGCTGCAACAATATAGGGGGGGGTGAAATTAAATTTTGGGGAAAAAAAATGCTTTTTTAGAGAGTCGTGATCCAAAAATGGGCAAAAAAAACCACCTATGGGGTTTCCATGTGCTGTTCAAAGCACTTTTGACTTGATTCCCCGTTGTTTGGCACACTACTGTTCCAGCAGGCCGTCTTAGTGACCAACTCCAAGAGACAGGCTTCCTTCCTGTACGGTTACGTCAAGCGACAGCACGTCAAGTGACAAACACCTTCCGCCCCGCGCGAACGCCGTCGCGCTCGGAACGATCGACAGCCGTCTTGAAAGCGCTTTCGCAAACGGTACACACCGTCCTCGAGAGAAAGCGTCATCATTCGGCTCTTTTATTATTTGCGTATTCTGAATTTGGGGGTGCATCTTGTATTCTTTTCAAGCTTTAATTCAGTCAGGGCGAAGAAAGACATCATGATTTATTCATTTGCACATTCGTATGCTTGCGAATGTTGCATCGGCATGGCTACGCATTTATTGGACATTTACAAGTTCTCGACATGCCAGAAGATAACCTTGACAGATTGCTGGAAAGTTATCAGTGACAATGCTGTTTCAGATGGATGAAGGCCAGGCAGGACATGTGACACTCGCTGTGACTCTCCATGTAAAGCATGTGCTCAAGGATCTTTGTCGTTTTTTTTTTTTTTTTTGCTCCCAGAATGCTGAGGATTTTAGCATTCGCTAAAATAGCCGCTCCTGTGGCAATTTCACGGCCTATTGGTCATAAACCATTTCAAATCCACCCCATTTTCTAATTTCTGCTATTATGAGTTCAAATTTAGTTGGTTTTATAATAAAGTTGAATGCACGGGAACGTTTTTTTTTGGTACAGATGGCGAGCACAGGTGAAAAGAAATCAGCAAAGAGAAAGTTGCAGAAATTTAAATATAAACTTCCTGTCAAGCCGGTAATGAGATTAGTGAGTAAAGGGCCGCAACATGTTTGCTTGTCAATATTTGATGTATTGAGTACGGATAGCTTTATCTAATCCAACTGTATCCGTTCGATTTGTGCCGCTTCCAAGCGCTACTGATCAATGGGAAATAATAGCTTCCGAGTGTGTTATTGATTGGTGGAGGGCCCGACTCGCACTTTTATGCGAGCTTTCATGTTTGTTTTGTTTTGATTTTTTTTTTTTTTGCCAAAACTAAATCTATACCCAGCAAGTATCTCAAGGATTTATACTTTTGGAAACTTACAGAGATGGTTCTCAATTTTTTTTTTTCTGTGATCTACCCCCTGTGAAAGATGTTTTTATCGCTTTGTGTTGGTCCACAAAAAAATAATCTTTTTTTAATCATAGAAGAGATCTGATATCAAGAAGAAATAACTTTATCATTTGAAGAAATAACGTTATTATTAATTAATATTTGTCCACTGATGAATATTCAACATATAGCATCTTTTTGGATTACAATAGAGATTTGTTTACAAAATTAAATGATTAACCTGATTTTTAATAAATATTTGTCCACAAACAATAATAAAAAAAGTGTGAGAGCTTTTCTCAAAAAACTATTAATTATAAATAATATTTGTCCACAGAAAAATATTCAACTTATACTGTCCTCTTTTGTCATCATAGTAAAGATCTATTCACAAAAATATGTAAATATGAATTCTTTGAGCACAAAAATTAATCAACATAAACTGTGAGACCTGTTCTCAAAAAGTCATAATTCTAAATATTTGCCTACAGAATGTTATAGTAGAGATCTGTTATCAAGAAGAAATAACTGAATTATTAGGAGAAATAACTTTATTATTAATAATAAATATTTGTCCACGGACAAATATTCAACATTTAACGTCTTGTTGGATTACAGTCC